>NC_135553.1:8485000-8632500 GCF_964340395.1 Glandiceps talaboti | reverse complement strand
GATACAATTGACTCATAAACTTAACAATCGTTATATTATAATTGCGTACTGTGTGTCATATGAGCATTTAATTGCAAGTGCGCCGCCAGTGTAGTGTGTATTAATCTATTGTCATCGTATGCAAATACATTTCAAGCCGACGTCACAAAGACCCCGATGATTCCCTGAGTGTCGTGAACGTGACTCTGCTAGCTACGGTCTTTATCAACCAGGGCATGGGGACCGGATGTTCAATCCATCACATTTGCAGCTAGAAAATCCCATGTAAAGATGGGTGAGTATTCTGTCATTGATTTTAAGCGTGGATGAATGAATGTGGTTCCTTTCGAACAAAACGTAGACAGAGTGAAAGTGATAATCAGTGGCCACTTCATGTGTTGTTTAGGTTACCAGGGACGTAACGCCGGTATTTTACATGTATCATAATACATAAACACTGTTCATTGTGACAACTTCTCCTACGTGTACATGGGTACACTCCTACTGTGCTACCATATTATCGAGACCAGGAAATTACCCGAACATTCCATCTTATGTAGATCGCGAGTCACAATATCCACATTTTAATATATACTATAATACTACACTAAATATATATCGACATTATACAGTTTCTGCACAACCTGGCCCAAAACGTCATCAAGCCGTACTACGACTAGGTATGTGTTCATGTACCCGTATATACAGCTAGTCTCATACGGTGCTTACACTCGTCTTTAATTGAGTTCTGTTTTATAAATACGCAGTGCTGTGTATTATTTCACTGCCGAGCGACAACCCAATTCAGTGCCCCATAGTCGTCTGCTAGTATTACGTCAGTCACCGGCCATCACTCGGCTGCTACATGCGCATGCCTTGGCTATAAAAGGGAAAAACAACATGATTTTCCACTATAATGGATATTGCTATCACAACATTTTGGAAAAGCCTGTTTCCATTATCATTTCATTTGTCATAGACTATTAATAATTAAGTTGACAAAAAGCTTAGCTGGGTGCTAGTTAATGTACAAAAATGTATTGTATACATGTACGTTTATGTTTAAATGCATCAATAATTGTATTGAAACGCTCGTATGCAAATGTTAATACAATATATTGTTCTGCTATGTCGAGCAGATGGGACATTAAAAAGTGACACGTGTATAGTAAAGCTTATATTTTATTTCATATTCCGTACATGCTCGATCATGCGCTGTCAGGACAATGAATGCCCTTTTAGTAAATTGACTTCTGAACACTACTAATATGCGGGTCACCAGTACCCAGTCGACTGGCAGTGGTACGTAACGTGTGCAATGCTTCTATAAGTGTAACAACCCTCTGTTTCTCAAAGCGGTATTTGTTTGTGCTAATAATTGGGCAAGAGAGGATTTTAGCACCCAAAACATTTCAGCGAGATCGGTACGGAATTTTCAGAAGTGAGTAATTAACGACACGTAACAATGTTTAACTTTTAACAATGTATACCTATTCATCGAACAAAGGCATATTATTGATGTAGCATACATGGATACTTTACTGTACGTACGTACACGTACACACACACACACACACACACACACACACATACACATATATATATATATATATATACAATGTATATGTATAATGTATGTATGTATGTATGTATGTATGTATGTATGTATGTATGTATGTATGTATGTGTGCATCTGCGCGCGTGTGTCTGCCTGCCTCTCTGTCTGTCTGTCTGTCTGTCTGTCTGTCTGTCTGTCTGTCTGTCTGTCTGTTTGTCTGTCTGTTTATGTGTATCCCCGCAACCTATGACGATTAAACTTCCGTGTAGAGCATCGTGTCACAACCTAAATAAAATATGGTATTCTTTAAAGATGCCACAAGGTATGATATGGAGGGTAAAATTAGGATTGTCGATGCTGAATACAATCTGAATATAGATGTATCACGTACGTCAGATTGAGTCGTTTACCTCTAATACCTGGTGATGTCACAGTAGTAAATTGTACTGTCATCAGTGAGATTTTATCACCGAAAAAAAGAAGACTAACGTCGTTTCGTATAATATTACCAGCAGAGATACGCGACTCAGATACATCACACCACAGCATTTATCGACCTGAAAAACTGACCTGAGTAAAATCTAACTGTGAACATATTTGCATAATATTTCTCAGGTCAGCGTGTCACATCAATTCATAGTTATTGGTAGATTAAAGTATATCAATTTCATTTCATATGAAAACTAAGTGATAATTGAAGTGAGACAGAAAATGAACATTCTCGCTTAGTTTCTCATTTTAGGTTTCCTCAGAAATTACTCAGTCTGAACGTGGAGAGTGAGTTGGTTGTGATAGTCGAATGATGGACATTGCACATTATGTGTTTGGGTATTCATGCATGCATTCAAGGCAGTACATGTACTTTAAGGGTGAATGAAAGTGATTACATTCGTTGACATTTTCTTTAACTTTACATTATTTATTAATGTGCATATCATATTGGTTCCACTTCGCACCACACACACACGCATTCATAGGAAGCCATAATGATTTTATCCCCACGACAAATAACCCCACTTAGGATTAATAAGCCATCCTCAAACATAAACAAGAAGTTATTGATTATGCACATTTGCACCACATTTAAATTTATTTTGTTAAGACGTAAAGTAAGACTAACTGTCATATTTGTAACCAACTACTGTATTCATCTATCACTTAAACATTACATTATTAATATATATATATATATACGAAAAATTAATTTCTGGAAACGTATTACAGGGTGAGCAAGCAACGTTTTCATATTGAATGGTTTTAATATGTAAAGGCGATATGTGCTGGCAGTTGAGATATTTTTGTCTTTGAATGTCTGTAGGGTAGTTTCCCTGTATAACAAAAGACGTGTAGTTTCCCTCTATTCAAATGAATGGAAAGTATTCACACCATCTGTGTATACAGTGTGTTTCCCATAAACCAAGCTATTTTACAATGTATGGATGCATCCAAATGCTCTAATATACATTCTTTGGGAATTTTTTTATAAGCCGAGTGTGAATTTTTAGTTCAACATACATTTATGTGTACCTTTTTAGAGTTGATGTAATTCTTTGACGTGATATGCCCATCAATCATACAGACTAGTGTTATATGTCATTGTCAAATGTCACGGTATATTGTAGGCGACAGTACTACACAGGCTGCTGGAAATTAACCACGTTTGTCGTCTCAATTACACTTCAGACTGTCAAATATATTTTCCCAATCTTTAATTTGTACCTGACATCTTGTACTTACTGGTCAGAGAGGAGAATTTGCTAGCAGCAAGTGCCCAACTGCAGCCAGAAGAGTCGTCAGTTTGAAAATGAATTCAGAATCACTATAAGAACAGTTTCATTCTTAACGTATTTCAGCACAATGATAACTTTTTATGTTATACATAAAAGGCCAGTGGCACGTAGAAATTGAAATTACATTTGCGTTAATGGCCATCGCGCATGCGCGAACCGTTGTCATGTTTATCATCCACTGACAAATTATTTGAAATGGATGGAGAAGATAGAGAATATTCTTGTGAATATTAACTGAAACATTCTAGAGGAAATCCAACTTTTATTTTACAATTGTTGTATCCAGAAACAAGGACGATGGACATCTCCAAAACCAAACATGCATATTTGTCGGACACCGTTCGTGACATTAGTGTAACCGTCAACAGTAACACGGTGTACAAACATCCCCCCCACCCCCCAAAAAACAAAACAAACAAAAAACCAACAAAACAAACAAATAAACAAACAACCAAACAAACAAACAGGAAATGGGGTATCGGGGTTAAAAAATATAACTTATATATGCTAGTCATATCTGACCTTAGGGTCAGTTAAGTGTAAATGAATAAATCTCATCCTGACTGACCGTTCAAGGTGGTACTATATCAATATTATTATAATATACTCAGGTACCGACCATAGTAATTGTAGATGAAGCCAATTCATATACAGTCGAAATCAGTTGAATGAAAACAAAACGTGGTCTGGTTCAAGAAATTTTTATTTTTACCAAGATTGCTATATATTGCTTTTCAATATCTGGCGTGACACAAATATAAATCTTACCGTACCAACGTTGCTACATTTTCTTTCAGAGAGCTACCACTATTACAACGCACCTTCGCAAAATCATGTACATTTACTAACAACTCATTCTTTTAATATATACTTCAATTAATATTTTTGGTGATAACATGGTTTATTTGTCTAGTCAATCGATAAATCAATGCTAGTAAGATATTTATCGATGTAGCAATGCTAATAATAGTTTGTCGAGCAAGGCGATTGGTTTCCATTGTACGTATTGAAGTCGTCAGTGTATACTCAAATATCGGTACATAGATGCGCATCTGACGACCGTTGCCACCCAGCATACTAAGCCGCGAACTGTGCATTACCTAGATAACTGCAATTCCGTCTCTAACTTGGATTCAATCAACTTCAGACATTAAAACATAAGTGTAAACGCTGTGTAAGCCCCTCCATGTGACATGTGGTAGATGGGCACTTCTTTGTAAATCACATGACACATCGGTAATTCTCGGATTATATTAAATCCAACACGTCAAATCGTCATTCAATGCATGTCCCTTTGCAGATGAAAAGATGAACCTGTCCACCTCTGTCATTCAGTGAGGTGATGACTTGTAATTATTTAAGGTCATTCTAATATCTCGTGTACTGTACCTCTTATATCAGGGACAATAGATAAGTTAACTGTTTCATGTGTTCGAGTGACCGATTTGTTATTCACTTGTATCGTTGCGTCGAACTTGTGTATAAAATTTGCACTATACAAAGCTCACGACCACTCAGTTTAAGATTTGCACTGCCAACACTCTCTCACTGTATGACATGTACGTAATTTACATACTAAGCCTTTCAGTTCATCCAATTGGGAGTATACAAAGTACACTGTTCCGTTAACAGCTCTGGGCTACACAGGATGAGATTACAGGTTGCCATACCTAGGCAGTATTCTATGCTACTGAGTTTTCAATTATTCATTCTTCGCTAGATTCTTTCCCTGTCCTTGGACACGTTATCAACACTACATGTTCCTTTGAGATAACAAAACATGGCAAGATTATCGTGTGGTACTTCATCCAAGTCCACTTCAAAACGCTTTATATGTAATACGAATAGGTTTTCCGTATTACATTGTATAAGCATGATAATACGTACGGAATATAATCTTGTAGGGTTTTTAATATGTTGTTTGTCAGTTTGTATCTGTAATGCGTAAGATATGAAATTGATAATATGTGCATTGCAGGCAGATGGTAGAACTTTAATCGTGATATGCATGTCATTGTATGCATGTATGTATTCAGTCATTTATGTATGTATGTATGTATGTATGTATGTATGTATGTATATATGTATGTATGTATGTATGTGTGTGTGTGTGTGTGTGTGTGTGTGTATGGATGGATGGATGGATGGATGGATGGATGGATGGATGGATCTACATAACGTAATGAACAAACGAGCGAGCGAACGAACGAACGAACGAACGATTGACTGACTGACTGACTGACTGACTGAATGACTGAATGAATGATAAATGTACCATTAGTTTCAAGTGAACCAATCCCCACAATGCCGCCATTGTCTGACTCTATAATCAAATGAAGTATTGATCTTGATGGGAGGTGTATTAATAAGGTTTTAAAAGGAAAGCAACTCTAAATATAGTATTTTTTAGTATTGTCATCGATCGAAATCTGTATTGACGACGTGTGGTGTGTGTAAGGTTTTTGATGAAGAATCGACTGGTGCTTATTGACCTTTCCAAAGTTGATATTGTACCCCATATGTCATATGCTGCGTGTTTATTTGGAGGAAAACTACAAAAGTGGTTCCAGAAAGAGACATGTTTTACATAAACAAATTTAAACATGGTAATGGAGTGTGAAAAGGGACCGAGCAGAATTTACGGCAGGGGAGGGGCTGGGGAGAAAATATTGGGTCAATATTGTTTCGCAATCTCAAACATTACATGCCCCCCCCCCCCCCCCCAATGAACCGAAGAATTCTCGTAGCACCAAAGGCTAATCATAAAGAAATTTTTAGCACAACTGAACTTCTCAGGTTCGATAGTACTATAGGCATGGCAAAGTGTCTGTCAGTGGCTAAAATGTGTCTTTTTGGTCAAAAATTCATAATTCCAAAGTAATTTTTCGTCAAAAACATATCTTGAAACTGCATGGTGTGGGGGTTGAATCTTGATGGGTATGTGTCTGGAGGTGTTATTCTGCAGTTGTTGTTGAAAACATAATGACACAATTGGCCCTTGCAACCATTCCCATGCCCTTAGCAACAGTGATATATTGCATATTACAAAGACAACAACATGGATGGGAGGCAAGTTAAGAAAGATTCCAAAAATGTATGCATATATGCCTAGCAACAAGACCATACCCATAACAACAGCTAAATGCGGTTGTGCTATAACGCCATCGGTGCTATTTTTATATGTACAATTATATGGTCGTGGCGAAGCCTCAAGGAATTTTGCAAATGTACTTGGTAAACGACGTCGACTGCTCCTGGGGTTAATTTTGTTCAAATCATGAGTAAAATGTATAAGCCCCCCCCCCTCCCTTTAGTCTCGGTTACCCAGACTCTCGCTGGGGGTTCTGCCTACGAGACGTCCCTAAACGAGAATCTGGGAAAATGAGATTTCAACTCGCCCGCGAAGGAAGTAGCTTCTGGAGCAGTGCATCATGGGGAGTACTTCACGTCCAACATAGCTGGCTGAACGATTTGGGTTCCTTCGCTGCAGATTATCACTTTTCAAGCGACATGATAACAAACGGGCCTCGTTAGCCCAATTTCTATGCTTGGAAGAAATGCACTGTGTGACTTCCGTCGCGGAGTAGTTGGAACGTGGTTTTCCCAGACTCTCGTTCTGGGTAACCGAGACTACCCACCCCCTTTCGCACCCCCAATTATTGTCGTGCCCTCCCCCAATTCTCTCCTCAGGCCCCCCTGTCGTAAATTCTGCTCGTTCCCTTAGTTGTCATTCATCCAAAAGAAAGATATAGTGTACAGTACCCAACTTTGATCAAACGTTGTAGATACATTCTCACAATTATACATTTAAAGTGTGTCATTGCTTGTTTTCAGACTTACCTCACATTCAAACGTTGACACAAATTATGCGTGATGATCTCACAATAATAGCTCATAAATGAAGCGTTGATTTGTCATATTGGGGACAGAGAAGGACATATTCTCAATATGTTAAGCAGCATATATAATTTAGAATGATATCATCCTGGTTCTTCGGGTTCTTTTTGCAGGACTTGTGCAGATATACTAACAATGTTTTCACTCATAATCAATTCTTTGGGCTTTACAAAATTACAAAATTGTACTAATTTATTGCCAACCCCACGTATTAGTGTACTAACCATTTTCTACGCTGTAGTCTTGTTTGGAAATTTTTACACTTAAATCTGTACATTTGAGCACAGTTTAACTTAAAGGCCTGGTGGTACTGTAGGTATGACAAATTGAGTGTGTGTATGTATGTATGTATGTATGTATGTATGTATGTATGTATGTATGTATGTATGTATGTATGTATGTATGTATGTATGTATGTATGTATGTATGTATGTATGTATGTGTGTGTGTCTGTGTCTATGTGTGTCTGTGTGTGTCTGTGTCTGTCTGTCTGTCTGTATGTATGTATGTATGTATGTATGTATGTATGTATGTATGTATGTATGTATGTGTGTGTGTGTGTGTGTGTGTGTCAGTAAATATGTCAATGTAAATAAACACCTTTTGATCAATAGCCATGACACTCAGTCATGATGTCACTTTTAGTGTAAAGCAGAGGAATTGTTGAAGGCGTATGCAAATGTCAACAAGTGTCACTACTAAAAAGTTAACAGTTACATCCTGTCAGGCTGACTCGTGTAATGTTTTATCTTAGGGATGTCTTGATGGAACGCTGTTTAAGGAAATTTAAGCAGATACTTAGTCTGTAAATAAAGTCTAGAAATATGCTGTTTGATCAAAAGTTTGAAACCTGGAAACAGGCTGATATTTTGCGTCATTGTCCCATTGTTTGGGTGCTTATGACACACTTTTCATCACAAGCTGATGTGTGTTTGGAATTCATTCTCCAAAGTCTTCAATTACCAGGTCAATTTATCATTTATCATCCTCCTACACTTCTCTTTGCAGGAACATATTAACGCTTGGGAGCTGTATGTCGGGGATGCGGTTCGTCATATTCGATGGTTAGGAGGAGTTTGCATAATGCAATGGTCTAACGATCCATTGGGCAATAATTATCCAGTCTTGAAACTGATGATTTCATGGATTTAGTATGGGGAGAGAAAAATGGCGCAAAGTGGAAAAGATAGGGAAGTCGTTAACTCAAGACAAAATAAACCATTACAGAAGAAAGAACTTGCCCCACAAGAAACGGGGGTGGAAATCACGCAAGCACCGGAGGAAAGAGTTCCAGAGAATGAAAACCAACACACTGAGAGAAATGAAGCTCTGTCTCCAGACACTGGCTTTATGGCAAATAGTCAAACACGGCAACTGACAATTTGTATTGTTGCATTTGCTGTTGGAATAATGGGTATAGCATTGCTCGTACTCAAGGAAAACTTGGCAATGCTGGTGTGTGGAAGTTTATTCTTTGCCCTGGGAGCAAGTGTCATCATAGCCATGGCAGGGTGGCGTTGTTATGATGCAGTGCGACATACTAGTATCGGAATCAGATATGCCATTGCCAGAACGAGGAACACTTGCACAAATAATGCCGAGCAACAGACTCAAGATGTAGACGTTCAAAATTCAACTGTTTAAATTATTTATGGCTTTATCCCAGACGGAAATATCCTGTTATGTGATAAATTCATACATTCTTTTGAGACAGAGTTTAAAAATAATTATATGTTTGGTATTTAAGTGGAATTATTATATCAAGTGTAAACTTATATTACATTATGTTTTATTAGGCGAATAGTATATAATATGTGGCTATGAGGACATATCTCATACCATATACTACCACAGGGTGCTCACATTTAGTTAGTTATATTTACGAAAACAAACAAACAAACAAACAATAAATAAACAGAGTAATTACAAATCAGTAGCAATGTTTCTATGCAACAAGATTTACTATGTTTTCCTCTATGCGAAATGGTCACAATTGTACATCCCATGAGGGGTGTGTGTTTGATGCCTACCAAATGTGAATATTATATTTTTCTAGTCGTAAAAAGAATTGCGCCTGGTAAATATGTGAGTTCTAAGCATTTTGTTCTAGGAAAGACAAATGTTTACTGATCAGAACACAAATTGGCAATTCTGTTGCGACTTGAAAATGTAATACTCGCATTTGTATGAATCAGTCACATCCCTTGTGGGATGTACAAGTGTGATCATTTCGCATATAGGAAAATGTAATAGGGTAATTCTTGTTGAATAGAAAAATTGTTGATACTGATCTGTAATAACGTTATTGTTGATGTCTCTCAGTATATATTTATTTATTGTTTGTTTCTTTGTTTGTACATGTAAACATAACTAAGCCTGAGGGCCCTGAGGAACTACTTAGGCGCCATCTGAGTTTGAGTTTGAGCAAAGTCATAACCCTCACTTATATAACCCTACCAGTCATTATGATAATGATACATTGCGGGACCAATACTGTGTTGAAGTATTAGCACAACATATGTGCATTATAGTTCGCTATAAGGTGTTTTAGTGGAATAGACAGGGTTAAGGCTACAGTTTTTACTCAAGTATGTCTGCAACCTGTTCTATATATGCATATTTGTTGATCTGTTGATTGTTTGGTTAATTCAGTAATTAACTATTAGACTTCTCGAGTAAATTAGTTTGTTGCAGAGGATGTATACACTCATGGTGAATGTCTAATGATGACGGGTTGGTTGGTTGAAGTGTATGTAGTTGTACCCGTGCGCGTATATATATGTGCATACATGGGCTGGCCTGCGTATCAATGGATGGATGTATGCTTGGTTGTTAAGCCCGTAGATTATTGGTTGATTCACTACAACTGTAGTCGTACAAAAACAAGATTGTATTGTGAATGTTTTGAAATTGGGCTCAATATTTTGCCTTTATTGGCTTTCAAAAGGATCCGCTATAAAATATTTAAATGTTAAATCCAATTCAAATTATCATTAAGCGTATGAACACAATAGACGTCTTATCTATTTAGTCGTTACATGAAAACATTTGTCAACTATATATGTTGCCGTAAGTAGTCTTCTGATGGACAAAAGTACATAGAGTACTATCATACAATAAAACAAAGAACAATAACAACAATATTAACATGAATATCTCTGAAATTTATAGTCATTTCTTAGGATTTAAGTAAATATATATATATATATATATATATATATATATATATATATATATATATATATATATACATATATATATATTTATATATATATATATATATATATATATATATGTACATGTATGTATGTATGTATGTATGTATGTATGTATGTATGTATGTATGTATGTATGTATGTATGTATGTATGTATATATATATATATATATATATATATATATATATATATATATATATATATATATATATATATATATATATATATATATTTATCCTGTGTCAGTCGCGATTTGTCATTGATACATTTAGATGTCGTGTAATTTATATCCACCTTATAGTGAAGACACTCTCAAAGTAATCTCTGTAATGAAGCAATGCTCTTTTGACATCCAAATGAGCATGGAATGAGAGAACAGCGAATAACGTACATTGACTAACAAATTATGAATATTACATAGACATACTGTTTTAAATTAGGTATAATGGGGAAATACAAAAATAATGTCTACATACGTTTACTACTCGCCACTCACTTTGACAGAATTTGTGCTCCATATTAAAATTGAAGTTAAATTGATTCTTCATCTTAAAATAATATACATCGTTGTTGTCTTTGTTTGACAGTTTGATAAAATATATAATTGATTCAAATACGCATGCTATATTCTAGAATGCGTCATAGAAATCATTTATTTATTTCATATTACATTCAGCAGTACTTATAGCCAAAGAATGATTATGTATGCACGTTTAGGTTAGTAGCCACAGGAAAGTAGTTTTTCATGCTGTGATAATGATAATCCTGAGAATGTGAGGGTTTTGTGTACACTGTAAAAGCTTTCCCGTTGCAATTGTAAAATGTTATAGATGTAGATTTAAAAATATGTATTTTACATTCTATTGGTGCAATACTATGCATATTAAGTCTCATTATGTGTTTTTGAATAATTAATAAACAATGTATATTTGCGAGCAGTACTATGTTATAATAAATTAAACGTCCATTCCCCTTATCAACCAGTATTTCAGTGGGGCTTTAGTCGTCACAAAATGTGTGTGTGTATGTATGTGTGTGTCTGTGTGTGTGTGTGTGTGTGTGTGTGTGTGTGTGTGTGTGTGTGTGTGTGTGTGTGTGTGTGTGTGTGTGTGTGTGTGTGTGTGAACGACGTAAAGTCAAAAGTCGCTAGAGCGATTGCTTTGGTGTTTGGTGGGGACATTACTTAGGGCGTGTAGATGGAAAATTGTTGAAATGAAAATGATCACATCAGAGATATGCGTTGTCGGTCGCAAAATATGATTCTTGGCATGAGGGAATTATTCCAGTCTCAGTCTGGAATGAAATAAAATAATCTTTTATGGGTTACTTCGCATCTACCTGTCAATCGCACCAAGAATAACCTATATTTTAGGTTGTTTGGAAACACTTTTTGGACACAGCTGAATTGAAACAGGGTCATTCATGCTATTCTATATGCTAGTCTCGTCTGTCTTTCTGTCTCTGCCTGTGGGTGACAAATATGTCTAGCAACAATGACATACCCATAGCAACTGCCAGTTGATGTTTAGTATCGCAAAGATGAAAACAGGGATGGGTGGGCATGTCGCTAAACATTTAAAAAATGCTCCCATGTGTGACTAGCAACAAGACCATGCCCATAGCAACAGCCAATTGATGATGTATATGACAAAGATGACAATAGGGGTAGTTAGGTAAGTAGATAAATATTTTTAAAAAGGACAAAATCACACAAAAACTAATAAACTGTACATCGCCACACTAAAATAATGCTGCATATTGCACTGGTAACAACAGGGATGGATTGACATGATATGTGGATGAACACAGTTGTGCTAGACGCCCGCTATTGGTGCTAATTTTTAGTGATGGGTGGATCTTTGACTTCTCTTTCTAAGCACATTTATTTGAATTTATTTGAATACTATACATGTATGTTTTGCCTTCTGTAAACAGCAAGATTTGTATGCAGACATTCGCTAGACAAATATCCCTGTAACCTCTAATGTAAAACGACTCAGTTTATGAGCTATGTTATTCTTTATTTAAAATACCCAACAGTATTCATGAGACATAGTTGTTGGTTGTCAAATATGGCGGTAATAATGCGAGAATATGGCAAGTTTTTTTAATGTTTGTTTCCGATAACATGACTTCCGAAAACAGGGGAGGTAGGTTGGGATTTTATTTTATTTTGTTTTACCTTTTTATTTTTCTAACTACTTCGACCCAAAGACGAAGTAGAAGGCAGTCGTAGTTATCAATACGTAACACTTGATAAGGTGTAAACGTATAAGTAAATGAAGACAATTATGCCATTCAGAAATAGACAAACACAATATGCAGACTCTGCTGTAATAGGCATGAATGACATCGATTCTCTGAGGAATGTGATTTGGCAAGAAAATCTACTGGGAAATGGAAGGAAATTGTCATTATTTTGCCTTTTTGAATGTAAAAAATGTTTAGGGCTGGCGTCTTAAATTATCGGAAAACCCTATTTTTTATTAGACCTAATACATTTTTTCTTCTAAATGTCACCTTTGGCGGTAATGATAGAGTAATATAATGGTTACTCTAAAATATTACATCACAATATCCACACTATACGTCCTGACAGGTAAAACAGTTTATGTCAGACCACATGATGAGGTGAACAATTGTGTCTTGGTATGTAACCATGCGTATACTAAGTTCTATTTTTAACACATTGGTGTACTTTACGATAAATGATGTGAGTAAGCTTACGTGCTGATGCCATCATTAACTCGTATAGGTTTGCTTTTCTCGTAGGCACCACCTGCTTTAAAGAAGGCATCGTTTGTATAAGCCTTAAAGTAAAATGAATGTAACCATAATGACCACGCTAAATGAGTTGGTGACCCAATCTTATCAGACTTAAGATCTATTTTAAGTGATGTAGTATGCCATCAGACATATGACATAACCTTCGACGTTAGGTCTCGTTCGATTCTGAAAATTTCAATGAAGAGTTTTTTTTCGTCAAATATCAGTGTATGGTTGTCATGGCAACTGATTGGTTTTCATTAAACGCTGTTTCTCAGATACTTTCTCGTGGAAACAAGGTGCCATTCGTTGTGTACTTATTTTGCTTAGCTAAGTGGAACGTTTACTACTGTCGCCAAGTCACTTCAGTAGAATTACCCATCTTAACCAGTATTTGATTATTCCTGTAAACTTGTGATGTTTTATTTGTGATAACGTGATGTGAAATATGGTGTGTAAAGATCATCTTCGTCTGACTACGTGTTTGTCTGTTGGTGCATTTGTATATTCTATTCACCAGGGGAATCTTGATGTAAGTTGGGCACTCTTGCGAGAGCTTACATGTCGCTGTAGATGAACAGGATGAACCATAACAATTCACACGCGAATAACTCTATCTAACTGTCAATATTGTTCATAAATCAGACACACATGGTCTTAATAGATTCTATTGTAATGTAGTAATTGCATGCAGCTATAGGCGTGTCTTCAAGTGAGAGGTAAATACATACATATATGCTGGTTAACGAAGCTAGGTATACGTCAGTGCTAAAGGTTCCAATGTTCCAATTAGTACTGACATACGAAGCAATTGTATCGTTAATGTTGTCATGGTTTCCTTAGATACCTGCTAACTAAACAAAATGGGGATGAGAGGTAAGAGTAATGGAATATATATGCATTATGGTTTTAATCAACAATAGCCTTTAATAGCTTGCTATCAGTTTCCGTGTATACATTTACATGTGATACAATTACATATAACCAATCGCATGCACGCATACACACATGCATACATTACATACATACGTGCATACACGCACGCACATACATACATACATACATACATACATACATACATACATACTTACACACATCCACACACACACACACACACATGCATACATTACATACATACGTGCATACACGCACGCACGCATATACATACATACATACATACATACATACATACATACATACATACATACTTTGAGTATCGAGCAAGTAATGTTCAACTGTCTGTTAGATTTATTCTAGAAATCTTGCCTTGAGTATGTCCCAATATATTAGACTCTGTAGTTTTGTCGTGTCACTCCTATAAAGAGCTCTCTCTGCCTTCACGTGATTGGTTAAGGTTGATGCATATAGCAGACTACCCATTATTTACTGACAGACGTTGAAAACACACTCTAACATTTATACATGTCTCTACACACCATACTTTAATTTACTGTCACCTCAATTTATTTCGTCAGAAAACAAAACTACTCATGGCAACAAATTCAAATAACATGTAGTCGTGCTAACCCTTAATCAAATGTCATTATTGGCAACTTAGCTAGACAAGAAGGTTCACATCATGTATTTGACGACGACGAACGTTCATAGTTCAGATGATTTATTTGTTCCGGCACTTTGTCCAATGCCGTCATTCTCCTTCCTCAATACACGGCACTAAAGTTAGATTACATTGTAAGGGAGACATGTTATTGAAAGGACAAGACATTTGCTATCACCAATTGAGATAGGTCATAACATAAACTAATTGACACATTTCTTTAAAAAGGCTATGCATACAATCCCAGGTGTTGGCACTAGCACTATGTAGGAGTTAATAGTATCGTTGCGAGTTCAGGACCAATATTTTCTATAGCATTACCAGACAACTGGGCTTTTTAAGCCCAAGTTTTAACCCTACTCATTATTAATAACTTTTTAATTTACCGACATTTTCAACATGAAAATACTTATGAAGAATTGCAGTGACTCGCTAATGACTTTCACAGTGGATTGGTCCTACGGTTCAAAATGCCAATAGCTGTTTCATCTGAGCAACCAATCACAGGTACCCGTGTTTCTATATATTCTAAACTATTGTGATATCGTTAGTCATTTTAGCGTCATTTCCAGGAAACAGTGACAATATGATAAAAAAGCATTCTCGTTTAATCGCAGTATTTTATTATTTTAGTCACTAAGGGGTTTCTATATATGCTCTAAATGGCATTCACGGGATCTTCCCAGCCCTACTCATTTACCCTGTTAACGCCCACACAAGAAAACACTCGAAGATTTTTAGTTCATAATTCCGTTATTTGTCACGTACCCATTCCCTACTTGACCATTCTGGTTCACGACGAAAATATTTAACAAAAGTAACCTCTGAAAAATCGTGTTTTACTTTTAGATTGAATTCATTCACAGAAGAACTAAGTCAGAAGAAATTAAAGCATACACCACCTGACAACGTAGAGAGAATACGGCCACATTGTTAGATAGATAACTGTTCAATGTGTATAGCTATTGATAGAAATCTCAACCTCCATTAAGAAGAAAACATACAAATAATTCATTTACGTTACAGTCAGAGGAAAGACATTATGTCATTGACATGAGCATGGATGAAGCCATACATATCAAAATAGAGCAATTGATTTGGCGAGCTTTAGTGGGTATGATAATAGACATACTTCAAGAATAAAGCGCGCCAGTTCTTTTAAAAAAAACACGGAAACATGTACTCTTCTGGGCAGGATCAGGAATTCGTACCGCTGCCATTGTATTTTGCTATGTTTAGCGGTATAAAGTGTTATGTAACTATACTATGACTGTTAGCTTTCAAATGGATATTACCTCCGTTATAATCGTCAAACGGGTTTATTCATACCAATGTACATGTAATATACTTATTCATTCCTCCAACTATCTTCTTTCTTAAGTGCAACGTTCAAACAGTTATATAATAATTCAGTTTGTCCCTGCATACATGACTACTGCATTGTCGTATGCGGTGGTGGCTGCTAGATAAAAAAACGACCAAAGTGATAACCAACAGATTTGATTAGGTCCAGAAAATGGTGATTCTGTTTTCTAGTGTCCAATGAAAAGACATCCTTATACTTTACATACAGATACGAGTGGAAAACACAAATAGTATATCCCTTGACAAACAAAACAAAACAAAACAAAACAAAACAAAACAAAATATAAATTATGTTGATAACATTGAAGTACTTCTATCATGGGAACATTTAATGAGTAAAGTGGCTGTTCACAAGTTTTGGATTTTAACCGATTTTCTTTACTGATTTCTCTCGAATACATGACCACAGCACAGTGGGTGGCTGATTGCGCTGTTCTCTCGTGATCTGCTGTCAACATAGTTATAAAATGATTTCATCATTCCATCATCAGCGGAAATGACCCTTTCAGACGGTGATGCTCTTTTTTCACTGCAATATATCTGTGAGGACCACGTAATTGCGTTTGCTTCAGATCAAACGCTTTTATAAATCAGAGCAGAGGCCTTGTTCATACGACGTGAAGTTTTTCTCATTTTGTTCTGCTATGTCTGTCAGGAGAATGTATTGCCCGTCGCCTCGACCAGTCTCTTCATGATGATACGGCTCAACTTCTTCTTCCTCTGACAAGCTATGACCATCTTCGTATATACCACCACTAGAAGCAAGGAGATTAGATTATAAACCTTTCATGAGGCGAAGTAAATCATTCTGATGTGACCATTTCATGACCGTACAGCAAACATGAAGTCTTTCTTGAAAAATCATTAGGTTGGCAACATGCTAAAAATAGACCTAATAAACTCGTTTATTGTAATTGTGAATTCAATTCTCTAAGTTATCAGGCCAGATGGTGAGTGAAATCGCTGCAAGTTGCTCATACGTCATATCACAAGAAAGCCATCTTTAATTTTTAATGATCAAAATCAATTGAACACTAAAAGAAACCCCGACTCACGCAATAATTTATTTTGCAATTTTATTAGATAATCAAAAAATCATGTTATGTTACTTTGCAGACTTAAATCATAATATTAAACGTTTGAATGTGTTAGTGAGATGGTACGTGAATTTTAATATGTGACACGTAAGACTCTATCCCTTTCGAAAAGTTAGTGAAACAACTTTAAAAATCGAAACGTCAAGACATCTTATTACTAGGCGTAATTTTTAAAACAAACAACAAACAAACAAACAAACAAACACACAAACAAACAAACAAACTAACTAACAAAACAAAACAAAACAAAACAAAACAAAAACAGGAAACAAAAGAAAAGAAAAGAAAACAATACTTTAATAATACAATACAATACAATACAATACAATACAATACAGTACAGTACAGTACAGTACAATACAATACAATACAATACAATACAAAACAAAACAAAACAAAACAAAACAACACAACACAACACAACACAACACAACACAACACAACACAACACAACACAACACAACACAACACAATACAATACAATACAATACAATACAAAACGCAGAAGATTATAACTGCTAGGCGTAGCTTGCACCATTGATATTATCTCTGTAAACTCATGCAGTGGTCAACGCCGGAGGGAAGGGCTGGCTGTAGAAACAGACGCTGTTTATACGTGTTGTAGCGTGTGCATTTGTCAAGTCACTACCCTTGCATGAACATGCCGACGTCATTCAAACCAGGCACAAATGTGGCATGTTACAAACAAGTCACTTTGTTTTATGACCTTATTGAATGATGTCATATCTATTGTAATAATCTATTATTTGTAAAACAGTACAATAATTATATACCCTTGGCCATTTTGACACCCCTATCCCCAAATACCGTGATCTTGACAATGATATTGCGAAATTTGACGTTGATCTTACGGGTCAAATATCCAAATCAAGCAATTTCTTTCATATTAAAGACACGTGCCTTGCAATAGTAAAGCATGGCCGGCTTCATTAAAGCCTTCCATTAAAAAAGTATTAACAGGTGATATATGCACATGATTTGTAGAGCTCATGTCCATGTTGATATAATGTAGGCCATATATGTCCGTGTTGACTTCGAAGTCAAATATCAAACTTCTCATAGAAAATGTCTATCACATATTCACTGTGAAAATGGGTAATACTTGGTCATTATTGTTCATCTGATTGTACCTGATTCTGATTTCAGGCTTTTGACTTCTAATGAGGCTATTAGAATTTGTGCATACCACAGACGCTATGAAACTACCAGGTAGGTACCTAATTACTGATTACCATGAGATTGTTAGTTAGTTTGAAATAGTCTATAAGTACGTTCATCTATATATGTCCAAGTGTATTTGTTGTTGTTGTTGTTGTTGTTGTTGTTGTTGTTGTTGTTGTTGAAGACGACGATTTAATTCACTATAACTCAATCCGGGAAATCTCTTTCATTCACACCATAATGACGACCTTTTAAAAAAAAGAAATTGCTGATATTAAGAAAATTACATCGTTACCTTGAATTGTAATAAGATTGTATCTCGTTAGTTTCAACACTGTTCAGGTCTGGCACTGTTGTTGGCACACACACGTACGCACTATGCAATACTTCCAGCCTCGTATTATCAGTTCTGGTAAGGCTTTCTCTGTCATCTTCAATATCATCTTCTCTGTCGTTTCCATTTCTCAGAGATGAAAAAATTCCCTTGAAACACATTCCCATTAGTATGAGTAGTCCAAAACAGAACAATGTCAATCCTATGGCGAATGACGTTTTGTCACCACTGCTACAGATAAAGGGTATACCCGAGAGAGAGGTTGCAATCCCGACACCTGCCAGCGTCAATAACCGGCATTCTGCTATAGAAGTTCTTTTCGCAATATCTATGGCACTTAGCTCATCCGTTGATTCCGATCGACTCTCCATCCTCTTGATTGGTTACCTTGGAGATAAGGAAACACAACATTAAGCAGTTATTTAAGGATTTTACAAGTAGTTGGAACTCGTAGGTGGCACGGATATGGTTGATATATATACCAAATTATATGAATTGTGAAGCATGTATTTTTAAGATATAGATATAATTAATTATGCAAATTAC
The DNA here is from genome assembly GCF_964340395.1 of Glandiceps talaboti. Taxonomy (NCBI): domain Eukaryota; kingdom Metazoa; phylum Hemichordata; class Enteropneusta; family Spengelidae; genus Glandiceps; species Glandiceps talaboti. The sequence goes on along the minus strand of NC_135553.1, from coordinate 8,613,211 downwards.
TCATTGTAACTATACGCTACATCAACAAACTTTACAGGACATGTGCGCTTTGGTATGGTTAACGTAATACCCAAATTATATTTGAATTTGAAGTATACATTCTTTAGATATAGCTTAATTGCTAAAAACTATCAATTATGCAAATGACTAATTAAGGTTCATTGGATATTTACCAAAACCTAGTAAGCCCTTGTCATTACCATATGAATGATGTGTAGCAAGTTTCATTAGAATCGATGCAGTAGTTTTTGAGATATCGTGTCCACAGTCAGACACATACATACATACATACATACATACATACACACATACATACATACATACATACACACATACATACATACATACATACAGAGACAGACAGACAGACAGACAGACAGACAGACAGACAGACAGACAGACAGACAAAAATATAACATAACCTTCCTTTCCGGAAATTAAAATGGTGAAATTTCATTAAATTATTGCAAATGACGTGATTTGATTCAAATATTGCCATGCCATTTCCATATATACATGTTTTACGTCATTGGGGTTATGACTTCAACATGATTGGAAATTGTATGCCGATATGTCTGTAACTGATAATCTAGTATCGTCTTTCATCATTGTAACAAAAGCTATAGGCATTGTACAGTGAGAGCTGCCAAGACGACTCGGTGTCTCATTCTATAGTAAATCACATACACTAAGAAATAAACTCTGCATATTGAATTCATTAATATCTCCCTTTCGAATGTTTTACGTAATGGCTCAAAGGCGGATTTTAACCAAAATTCCATTTTGCAGAATCTCATCCTCTCAAGCATATAGACATTCCATTATGACAACTTCTTTTGTGAAATCCAATCACCCTTTAAGGCTAAATGTCAAATGTTTGCTACTTAACAGTCGAAATGTGTCTGATTGCTTTCAAACCTGATACAAACGTTTTATACGTTATGTACTGTCTGGCTGTATGGGATGTTTTTTTTCAGTCCCAGGCGGAAACAGCACGAAAACGAATAACAACAATCTGTCTATCTATGCATCCGTCCTCCATCCGGGATCGGTCATTAGAAAGTGCTATCTACGACACGCATAATTCAAATCAGATATTACTGATCTTATGCAAAAGCTAACTTCTGATCTATCTACAGCTACACAGTGGTTTAGTAATAATCTGATGAAGATAAACCCAGAGAAATCACAGTTTATGCTTATGGGTAATGAAAGCACTGGTGAAAATAACATTAACGTCTCCAATGTTAACATTTCTAGTAGTGAAAACGTAGATCTTTTGGGGGTTAATATTGACAACAAATTAAATTTTGATAAGCATATATCCTCCATTTGTACTAAAGTAAACAAACACTTGGCAGTCATTAGACAACTGAAGAAATTTATCCCGACTGACGCCAAATTACTTCTATATAATAGCCTTATCTCTCCACTTTTGAATTATTGTAGTAGTATATGGGGTGGCTGCAGTAAAAGAAATCTTGATAAGCTAGAGAAATTGAATCACAAGGTACTTCGTCTTGTCTTCCATGACTACAGTAGCAGTTATGACAGGCTCCTTAAGAACCAAAACTTTGTCAGCCTTTCAGAACAAAGAAACAACAATGTAGCTAAATTAGTTTTTAAAGCATTAACAGGTACCGCTCCTATTTACATCACTGACATGCTCACACCTAGGCCTACTACTCATAATTTAAGGGGGGATAACATATTGAAAATTCCAAGAGTTCATACCACCAAATACGGCTTGCACTCTTTTTCGTATCAGGCACCAGTAATTTGGAACAAACTGAGTAATCATGATTTAAGGATGGCTGATAATCTAGCGTCTTTTAAACGTAAAATAAAGCAAGGCAATGTCTCTCAACCTATGTTTTACTTGTAATTTAGTGTTGTTGGACGACTTAATACGCAATGTGATTTCCATCATTTTATATATCAGCTATCTAGGTTTTAATGTTGAATGTGTCTTTTGAGTCTTTGTTGTTGGTTTGTTTTGTTTGGTATATAAGTTTTTAATGTGATGTATATTTTATCTTCGTGACGGTTTTACTGTAGTTTTTTATTTATATTTTACATCTCGGATGTATTAGCACGTTTGTGCTACTTTTTAAACCGAGTATAAATAAAATAATAATAATAATAAAACTCTGACACAAATGGCAGATACTATAGGGTAGATATGCAGGTCAGACTTCGTCCATTTTGGCCGAACGGTCACTACATTTGTTATAAAAACAACGTTTTTGACCATAACTCGAGAAATTGAATACACATTATATTTAAGTGTTAAATGCTTGCACTATCAGTATTAAAGTGTCTGTTAATACATTGACCAATGACCTGGACCTTCATATATATCACTAAAAATTTACTCTTGAATGTAAGTTGCGAACACAGACAACATTTAAGTGCTTATAAACATACTTCAGAGATCTTCGGAACTAAGCTTTGACATGACCTTTGATCATTTAACATGGCCATGTAGTAATTTGGTAGATAAATTGAAATTTCTTTTCCATTCAGAAATGAAACCCATATGAAAAGAGAATGTCCAAGTTGTCTAGTCAGACTAACCTTGTCTCATGATATATCATATATTGTGTGTCGATGGTGTCCCTTTTCTCTTGTAAAAACGTTCAATTTAAGATTCCTATGCATGAATTACTTAGATCGCCAGCTGAAGGCAGGACCATATTATAGACACTAAGTAACCTCACCTTAGTGTTAGGGGCTATGTCATAGAATGTAGAAGACTTGTTCTTCTCAACATTTTCATTTTTATATTCAAAGACAAGACACTTTACGTGACTCTACAATACACTTTTGTATTTTCAAATTAGCATTAATGTCAAATTGTAGCCTAAATGTAACACAGTCTGTTTTTCATTCATATCCATTAAGCGCAGATCCTATTTCTCAGACGGTTTCTGGATGTATATAGTTGTGCCTGCGGCCAAATTGTAGACTTCATAACTCATAATAAAAAGACACATATACAATAGCTTGTAGAAATAAGCATGGTTTGCGAACGTCGAACACTTTGACTGCATTCCCTGACGACCATACTGCTCTAAGCTATCGCATTATTAATATCAAACTGTCTGCAAACATGTTTTGATAGTTTTTATGACTGTCGGCTCAGACTAGACAACTATTTACAGATACTATAAGGATTTACCAATGGGTATACCAATATTCGTAAGACGAGTACACGCACTTGTACACCGTCTCTACAAAACGACATACACGTCTATGAAGTCAGCCGTTTAGAGATAATATTTTCACACCAGCTGTCATGGTTATTACTCTCTTGTTTTCACCATACGCATGAAATATGTGAAAAGCCGGATTTGTCCAAAAACAGATCGCAGGATTAGATGTGTTTCGCTACAATATGGCATCACGAGCGGTGACCTTTGCAGCTTAACCTAGTGAAAATGGTGTCACCTTAATACATTGTGTTGATTCTTAACACAAGCTCATATGGACCTCAATTTCAACTCTGTCGTGCATTCACTGCCAGTTGACATAGCTTTATGCAGTTCTAATATCACGCAATACGTTTCACTCACATTGTGTTTCATGGGTTGAGACGACAGAAAAGGATCACGACTAGTTTTGAAAGTGACATATTGTTACATGCATTGACAACTCTATGAGTGAAATAAATTCTTCCCGCCTTCAAGTCTGCAGCATTTTCTTTCAACTTTGAGTAAATGTCTTGTAGTCTGGTGAAATTTGCTAGTTTTAAACATTTACTCTATTGTTATGTTAAGTTATGTTATGTTATATTATGTTATTGTTGATTAAGGTGTCCTAGGTGGACTTATCAAATTATACAATACTTAAATAAATATTTACAAAAATAACCCCACATCCAGCCCTCTGGCTTACAGGACACAAAGAATATCAAATTAATTACATAAATAAAAAATATCACATACGTTTTAATATAAGTGTAAAAAGTTTGCGGTATCAAATGAAATTTTCTATTGCATGACATCATCTATTACTCTGTTAGACTCCTCTTGTAGACTCCTGACGTGATTTAAATTTGAACATTTCGATTAAGTCGCCTCGCAGTCTTCTGAATTTCAAAGTTGGTATCGCAAGTTTCTTTGGTCTGTCTTTATATGTAAGATTACTATAACCGAGAAGCATTTTTGTGGCACATTTTCAATGCAATTCATATCCTTCTTCCATGTGTCATTACTATATTCAAAGATAGGGCGAAGGAGTACTATGAACAGTAGCTTGAACTTATGAATGTCTAGAAATTTGAATGACCCTCTAACGAGACCCACTATTCTCTTGGCTATGTTGACTTGTTTTTGGATGTGACACTCAAAGCTGATGAGGTGATTATCAATTGTCACCCCTACATCTTTCCCTCTGGTTACATTCTCGAGAACCACTTTGGAACCAAATGTTCGCTGCACAATGTATGAATTTGTATTGTTATAGCAATCTTTCTTTTATGAATTGAAAGAACGTTACACGTCAATGTGACATTTTATGCAAACACTCACTGCTCCAATGACTGGTCAAGGTGATACTGAACGATATCAGCGTCTGAAGTGCTCTTGCTCTCTTGGAAATCATTTACGAAGATGCCGAACACATTTATTGCGTTACGCCATAGGACTGATCCTTGTGGGATGCCACGAGTTACAATCTGCCACTGTGAGAAATAACCATTTATTCAGACTCGTTGGCTCCGGCCCCTCAGGAAATCTTGGGCCCATCTGCATTTGAAATGACTAATTCCCATAAGATGCAAGCCTGCTGATAAGTCAAGCAGTACTTTGTCCCAGTGGTCATAAAAATCCAAGGATATACACCGTGTTTATTATCGCTGCATTGTCTACGAGTTTAAGTAATAAGTTTAGTTGATCTGCCACCAATGAAACTAAATTGTTTCTTACTGAATACATTGTAGTTGTTCATATATGATGTAATCGATCGTTCGTTGATCTGACAAGCTCCTCCACTACCTTACAAATGACGCTAGTTAAATTTAACGGTCAGTAGTCTAAAGGTGATTTTTCGTCTCCTGTCTTCAACAGTGCTGGGATCTGCGTATCTGTCCAGTCTTTAGGTACTGTACTAGATGTGAGAGGGTTTAAATATGATACGTAGTGGAGTGGAGTGCCAATTATATCAGCTAGTTCACGCAGTACTTTGGAATGTGTCCCATTAGGACCCGATGATTTACACGTCGTGTTGATTTTAAGTAGTGGCTTCCTGACTTCATCTGATGCGAAGGGATTGTCACTTGACTCATTATCACATCGATTCCTCAATTGTTGGTTGGTTGCTATTGGCCTCCTTAGTGAAAACACCAATAAATAAATTAGCCAACATCCCTGCCTTCCCTCTGTCAACAATTTATTGTCTACTATTTATCTCTTCTGATCCTGAAACTCCTGTAATAATCATAGTTTTTTAATTCACGTACTGCCAGAAGTTCTTGTAGGTTGTCTTAGCAGATTCCGCAACATTCTTTCCTCTGGCTTTCGTATCGTTCTTTGCCGTTTTCTTCACTTTATTCCCAATCTTACAATCTTTTATATTTATCAGGTTCTCTTGATTCTATGTATCTTCTCCAAAGTCTATGAATCCCATTGGTACATTAAGGGTAAGTGATGTTTCACCCTTAACGACTTTTGCTTGATTTGAGTGGCACTTCCCTGTTGCTGCCTGTACTTTACTCGCATATGTATGATGAGCTTCCCCCGTGTCTTTGTCTTGAAGCAGTCGTTCCAGGTCTGTTGCATCCAGTCTGTTGACATTCTGTAGGTGGATCGTTATAACTTGCTTTACAGTAAGTATATAACGCAGACCTTTAGTGCATTTTTTGCTTCTGCATTTCTCTTACGTTATTGTGTTTGATGCTCCTCTGATATGAGGTTGAACACAAGACAGTATTATCGATATCCTGAGAGACGGGTTTCCAGACTATGCTAGTCTAATAGAAAAAACTACGATAAGATCAACAATGGCCACGGGTAAAAGCAACGATTTCTGTACTGCAGTATTCATGCGCAGAAATGTGCACTCTCCGGTTTCATTAATTGTTAATTCGTGAAAAAAGAATACATTTTGTCAATACTTGCTGCGTAGCCAAATAAGATATCGTGGAATCATGAAGGTAAAAGTATTGGTTTGTATATCTTGTATCAAACAATAGTTTACCATCAATAATGTAACTTGAGGAACAAGTTATATTTTTTTCTCTTAAATTATTTGATTGATTGAATAGCTTATATTTGAACTTTGTATTGCAAGAAAGGGTGAACATTTACAGAAACATGAAAGATTAACAGCATGACGTTTGCACGATAAATCGGAAGAGTATCTCGCGCGTAAATAATAAAGCGTATCCAAGGGACAGGTTTCAACAAAACTTCAAGTTGAAATCTCAGACGACCAACATTATTTGTATTATATTTGTTTCTGTTGAAATGTTTGATGTGAATGACCTGTGGATGCAAATGTACATAGTTTATATCAAATTTATGAAGCCCGCTTTTACAAAACTGACCAATAAATGGAAACACACGTTTGGTGAGATCTAATCCGTAATTCTCTCTTTCGCTACCGGGATTTTTCAAGTCCCTGTAATACATAACAAGATTGATACGAGTTTAACCCATACCCAGGGTCCTCAGACTGAGTGTGAAATCGTGACGGTTTCTTAAAATGGAACAATTATTTTCGGAGTGAAAAAAGGAGACGAAAGTTTAAATAACAACAAGTTTGGATGAAACGTGAGCGAAGAAACTTGGTCGAAATATGCCTTGTTATAACATCAACAAAACCTGAATTCCTTAGCAGGATGATTTGAGATAGTTTATCTGAAAACCTCTGATCAGTGCGCCCCCTGTGTTGATTATCCTTATTTTCTTTGTAATCTATGGTACGTAATTGACTCTAAATTCCGTATGAACAGATCAATCTTGTTCACTTAAACAGGTCAATATAAAAACGTTCAACATGGCGCCTGTATATATAAAGATGCATTCTTCAGAGGAAATACGTCTGCAAAAAATAGCATCGATCATAGGCTGGTACTTTTCAAGTCATTCATATTCTTAGTCTCAAATCTCTGATAATTATTGTGAAAATATACACCGACGACATTCCTGCAAAAGCAAACACGAATGTCTTTCAACAAATAGCCATTACAAATTTGACTACGTACATTACATGTACATACCTTTGAGTCAAATGGTAAAGATGGCGGAAGACAAATTTACAAATAAAGATAACCAGAGTGTTTATAGTGTTCTATAAAGGGTTTGTTATGTGATACTTTGAAGAACCCCAAATATGTCTTATTAAAATCAAGGGCGAGCAGGAAGAGCAACTGTATTTGCTACGCTGATACGATATACTACTATATCATATTACATTTGACCCCTTTCAGTAAAAAGCGTGTTGTTACTTTTCCGACAAGGCTTTTAGTGTACTTCTAACGCCAAAATGTGTTGGCGAGTTTAATGACCTATTACCTGTTTGGGATTATAGCAGCAGGTATGCACTTTCCCGCCCTTCAACGAATAATGCATATTTTTAACGTCTTGTGTACTATATCATTATCACTCATTGCCAGACATCGAGAGTTCGAGTACCAACCTAATGTATTTGTGATAATTCTCTCTCTGGTTGGAAACAAGAGCTAGTTGATGTCGGTTCCCATTTCATGAATTACCTTACAACACAGTGAATAAAAATTGGTATATCGACCGTATGTCGACAGGCTTGGCATTTAGAAGACCGCCGAAAGGCAAAACAAAGTAGGTTATAGATAAAAGTAAAGAATAAACCTAAAGTATATTACGAATCTAACCTGCTATTACTCGAGTGCACGGCGTTTCATCTAACATCTTCTGAGAAATCAGCTAGACAAAGACCGAAACCTTCGTCGAGTTAAGCGCGAATTCGTTGGCCGTTAATTGATCCAATGGCAATTGCTTTCAATAAATCGTGTTGATGACCAAACTTGTCGTTAGAAGTTTGATCGCACGCAATAAGTGGCGAATTGTAAATTGAAAAGTGAATTGCTGAAATGTTGTACATTATAGGCTCTTAAATATGTCGATCTTTTTTTTTTTACCTCGCAAGGCATGCCGGAATTATCTTTCTGTTTCTGGCGACGATGCCATCAAGCGAGTAAGAAAGATACACAAGTACAAGTGAGATATCAATTTCATATTCTTAAATTATTCAGACATCCTTACAAATAACGAAGAGAAAGACCACAATAGCGATAAATTATGCTTATGATGATGATGATGATGATGATGATGATGATGATGATGTCGTAGATTTACTTTATGATTAAACAGATAAAATGACAGGAATAACATGATGATAAACAACAATATATTCTTGCGATATATCAACATGTCCATCCCAGTGATCAGTATGCCACAAATACACGACTGTCCGTTACTGTAGTTTCTGCTATGGCAATTGGAAATTATTTCCTGACATATCTAAAAGCCAATTTCTGAAAAAGTCAGCAATATATACATTATACATCCTTCATTAGAAGACAACCGCAGGATTTCCTCCCCATGAAATGCCGTGTATATACAATTGGAAATAATCTAAATTACAACGCTAAGGCCAACGGGTCACCAGTAAATGACAACGGGATATCAATAATTGCAGGTTCGACATATCGAATACTTCTTATTTTTCTCTCCTTTTTGATATCAGGAACAGGCTTTTGAGATAAATCTATTGTAAGTTGGAGTCATTCACTCTAGCACAGGTATACACCTAGTGTGACCCAATGGTCGTGCGGCGTTCCCTCGAATTGCTGCTTATCAATCAGGTAGTTTTGTTGAGTGCTGTCGGCGATTCATGCTGTTACCATGGTGACCGTATCTCAAAGATTATAACTGTGATGCCATGGCGACATCATACAAAATCATTCATGTACAGTATAAATGAAAGTCGTATGCAGTGGCCGGGACCCTAAACTAGAACAGACATACAGAAGCATATAGTGGCATACGACTAAGAAGCAGGGACGTAACACATAAACACACACACACACACACACACACACACACACACACACACACACACACACACACACACATGTATATATATATATATATATATATATATATACACATGTACACGTGTGTGTTTCTGTGCGTGTGCGTGCGCTCGCGCGCGCGTGTATGATTGTGCGTGTTTTCATATAAACCATATTTAGAGGTTATGTACATCGAGATCGTTAGCGACTGTGATCGTCTTACGTGAAATCAAGACGGCGACAGAAAGGTATTACTATATAAACATATGGCTGTTAGGTGTTTAGTGAGACAGTTGATTTGACTTTCAGAGCCTGGTGAGTTAGTCACTTCAATGATCATTTGCCATTTTATGCTGGTTGAGGTATACAGCCTTTACAAACCTCTGTCCATTAGTTGTTTCTGCACAAAGACGGATACAGATGCTGCCCTGGATCTCATGGAAAACGGATTCATTTTATCTTCTGAGTATTTCCCATTGCCGCATCATTTTGTATATTTTCATTCAGAGCATGATGATAAACCCGGCCTTCGTTTGAAAGGTTCAACCAATTTTTAAGCCACTAAAGACCAAGCATGCTCCTGACGTTCAATAGAGCTATAATCGTTATGCTCATATATACAGCGCAGCTCACTGTTGCAGTAGTGGTCAATCAATCAATCAATCAATCAATCAATCAATCAATCAATCAATCAATCAATCAATCAATCAACCAATCAATCAAAATAATTTGTATAGCGCCAAAATCCGATACGATTCCTTCGTCTTAATGTATGTACTACTAGTGATTAGGGTGGGTAGGGGGTGGGGAGGACGGGACATGATATTCCAAAAAGGAAATTTCAGCATTTCTTCCCAATTCACTAATAAATCAATTCATTTGCTAATGATTTTGAACTTGTCCATTGACCTATTGATTATACATTCATACTTGACAGATTAGATGAAATTGATATCAGAAATGGGCCAAGGACAATTACAATAGAAAACATCTGAAGCCCTGTTCTAAAATGAAAAGTCCCAAATCATGAATATTTATTATATCTACTCGTGCTAGTAGGTACCCTTGGACTGCTCGAGTCGAGTGGTTAAACATAATATGCATTTTTCCTCTAACAAGTAAATTGCATAGTCACGCCTAAGGGTATAATGTTGAATAACATATATGTACTTAACGGAGACTTTAGTATGATGTTTCGGTACGATACGTTGTTTCGACTAAAACGTAAGCATTAAAGTGGATTCTATGGCTGTCACAAGGGTCTAAATTTACGAAAAGTGAATTTTAATGCTGATAAAAATGAAATGATAATGTAATTTTCTAAATCATTTACGCCGAGTGGATATTAGAAACATAAAAAACAACATTACAGAAAAGTGAATTAGGGAATTTTAGACGCAAATAATAACTACGAAAGAATATCTGTAACATGCGAAATTAGGGATAATTCCTTGTAAGCGCTGAGTAAATTGAGAAAGATTACTTTACAAAAGCAGATTAAACTACTTTAACTGAGCATGGCATGTTAAAATTCAGTTACTCTGACAAGCTTTCTGTTTCAATCAAGATAACAATCATGTAACTACAGTGTAGAATGAGCACATAACTATAAGTCTTAGCATCTGTGTTTCTTCCATTCAGTAATTTCCATTTATGATAGGAAGATATTGATACGTAAATAACGCTAGGCAATACGGCCTTGAGATGTCCACGATTCCGAATCTCAACCGGTTAAACTGAGCGAAGCAAGCAAATAGGAACACTTACCCCTTTTTAGCTTCGTCAATTCTGAACAATCGTCCTAGCTGTTATCGTCTGTAAGGTTTGATCATTGTTTCTGTCGCTCACAGCATCTTGTCGTAGGGAGGATCAGCTTTCAGAGGATAACAAACACATGCATTATGATAGATGTGATAATACACTGTGAAATGCAGTGTCGACTATTCGTTACGTGTCTTGTGAAGAATATCATTAAAGTCTTGGGCAATTCTGCGATGTACCGGTTAACGCGGCTCAAACTCTCGCCTACTTAAATATAGGCTCCCCAAGTCTGGCTGATTTCCACTTCTTTGATGCCTTGGTATCACGTAGGAAACAGTTTCAGTGCAGTGTGGATTTTTGTAAAGTAGATCTACACAGAGCCACGAAATCACATTTGAAAGTCTCTTTTCAATAATGAGAGAGAGAGAGAGAGAGAGAGAGAGAGAGAGAGAGAGAGAGAGAGAGAGACCCAGAGTCAAACAGACAGACCGAAAGACAGACAGACAGACAAACAGACAGAAATAGAGACAGACAGACAGACAGACAGACAGACAGTGAAAGAGAGAGAGAGAGAGAGAGAGAGAGAGAGTGTGTGTGTGTGTGTGTGTGTGTGTGTGTGTGTGTGAGAGCAATCATTAGATTCAATGATTTCGATTTCTTTTTCTGTTAAAATGTTGCTTTCCTTCTTTCCTGCATAGTCTTTTCATTCTCTGTATGGACTGAATAAAGGTATCTAGTTCTTTCTCCTTCCATTATCTAAATCTTATCTTCTCTCAAATCCTCTTATCTAAAAGAAAACATTTTTAAATACCAAGATACCAGTTACAATGACAATTTATTTCCCGTCTTAGCTTCCAGGAAGAGTCACATACCGAATACACAAATCAATCGTATGCTGACTGGGAATACACCTATTTATCTGTATATGAGTTACTGTTTATTCAGTGTGATAATCATCCACAAGTTAATACCCAAGGGAACGTATCAGAGTAACTGATATATTGATAAAGGTCAGAGATGTTGTCATTTAGATAAGAAGATTTGATAGAAGATCAGATTTAGATAAAGGGAACTTAGGGAAGACTAGCCCGGGAAAGATAATAGTCACTTTCATTTAACAAAGAATAAGCAAACGAATTTTAAAAAATAATCATAAATCACTTGCTCTTTCCATATATATATATATATACACATATATATACACACATACACACACATACACACATACATGCATACATACATACATACATACATACACACACCAGAGACAGAGAGGGACAGAGCGATTGTTGCAGAAAGACAGGTAAATATGATACAAACTAAGACATAAGATTAAATCTGAGTTAGACAATGACAAAGAGAGGGGAATTCAATGTATGTGTGTGTGTGTGTGTGTGTGTATGTGTGTATACGTTTGTTTGAGAGAGTGTTTGTGGGTGTATGTCTGTCTGTACATTTCTGTATGAATGTAAAATATTACTGGCGAAATATTCAGTTATCTTAATATTTTGTTTATAAAAGGAGAGATGTGTCGTTGTATATGATAGTTTTTTTTTTTACTATTTCAAACTAAACGTATTAGGAAATTAACAATAAATCTGATAATATATCTCATGCTTTCCAAAAAGGAAAGTCAAGTAAATATACAAAGAATCGTCCAAGGAATGTGTAACGGTGCTTTTGATAGAATTCATGACAGCCACTATCACTCACCCACAATGTTTATATATCGTGTATCATGACCTTTCAACATTAAGTGATAAGCGATCGTCTCTAAATCAAATCCAGTTGTTGATACTCGGGAATACTCATGTAGACTCTACTTCTGTCCATATTTTGACTATAGATCTTAGAGACTGAAGGCTTGAACGTCAACAAATACAAATAATGAAATATTCATGAATCAGATTAAATGACATATAAAAAAAGAAAATGATACGATTTCATCAATCTAAAACGTTGTCATGGTGACACTTTACCGTTATTGGTCATTTTGATTAGTATTATAATGAATTAAAGGCAAGATTAAAAATCGGAAAAAGGGGCGGTAACCTCAGAATACATCAGACAACCCTGCAACCATTGTTTCATGCGACATTTCACTGCCATATTGAAATTAGAAAGAATGATTAAGTAATATCAGTTTGCCGCGTTGACGTCATTGAGTAGTTATCAGAGTCTTCGACCATCGTACTTTGTTTTTTCCCATGTACGTAACATATATTGATCTAATTTTCGAAGTGACTAATCTCACAGTGCTTTTAAAGGTTAGCCATTGCCTTAAAGGGTGTATGCAAAATAGTGTAAAAGGATGCATTGATTATTATAGAATACCACTATTTTGTACGGCAGTTCCTAAATATATTCAAACTTTTCTTTTAAAGTCGCTGCCAACTTTAAAAGGCAACGGAATGCAACCTAAATTGTGCACATTTGGTGGCAATTTTTGAAGTTTTTGTGTAGTTACCTCGAAAAAAATAATACGGCGATCATTATTGTATGCGCTTCGGAAATAAAAGTTTAACAACCAAATCTCTCAATTATAATTTAGACAAAAGAAATCAGCGATCACCATGTATTTTTTGAAATAGAAGTCAAAATGATAATTATTGAAATGAACCTAAATAGAATGCAAAATCATTTCGAACATGAAAATGAACCCTAAATTTCAAAATGACCAGGAAAAACCTTTCACATGACAACGTTTGGTGAGATTCGAATAAATTTGCTTATTGGAGAAATTGGTCCCCGGCACGTATATACCAGAATGAATGGTTACACTTTGAAAAATATGTAAAGGGGAAAATACTAGTAATGGTTAAATACATGTTTCAAAGATGAATATGAATTTTGTTTTGAAATTCTAACATTAACCTCAAGTTATAAAGGTAAAGTGTATAAAGGGTTGGGCTGACAAGGGCACGTAAGCTTTTAAAAACTTCCCACTGTAATTATCATATAATTGTGACTTTGGGGAGCTATACCTATGATCGCAAAGTGTTCATAACATTCATTTTGATTTATGTTGCTACATGATTTGTATAAGTGGTTTTTGCTTTATGTAACCTTCTGTGGGTGCATTGACAAACATGACCCTACAAGATTGTGTTGGTGGTGCCAGCTGTAACAGTACTAGTCTCGATCAGATTCTTTGCAAATAGCAGACTGATGTGTAACACTAACCGTTTTTCATTGTCTGCAGATACAAAAGCTTTATAACTTTCTTATTTACACCCGCTATTTCTTGTTAAGGTGTTCTTTCACTTTGTATTGGTTTGTTGAAACATCGACGGTAAATGTCCAAACTAAACTATGGGCATAAGGTGTATTATCGCAAGAAATAATTATCCCGCGAAAAAAGAAACCCACTCCTCAAAGACTTGAAATGTTAAACATGTCATATGTTTTATACCACGAACTAAAACATGAAAATAAAATCATCATTAACATATCTCCATAACAACGAAAATATGTCGAATATCTTGTACGTACGAACAGGTATGTAACGTTCCGGGAAACCATATCGAAAAATAATGAATATCTACCCTGAAATGAATACTTGTGCGTGCATCGTCCATTTATAAGCTTATACGTTGATTGAAATGGTATAATACAGGGTAAGACATTAAAAGACAGCTGTCACTGGTTTCTATTTGTCTGGGTATTAAAACTGTGTGCATGCATAGTATATGAGAAAAAAAGTTATACTTTTAAGTTCACAAACGTTCAGAAAATTGCTAAATTAAGTATAGGACATTAATTTTCTATAATGCCAAAAATCTGTTGCATTAGAATATGCTTAAAGAGAAACTTTGCCATGATATCAAAGATTGTTCCGTGTATCTTTGAAGGAAGTGTGGGGTCCACTCTTTTGTTTTCAAAGATATCGACAATCAGTATATATTTTCCCACAATTTTAATGCAGTATTCGGCCGAGGCCATAATGGATTCGAAAATGGCTTAATAGTAATAGCATTTCAAGAACGCATCCCAAATTTGTTATTGAAATTCACAATCACAATATCAATATCAAATTTAAAAATACTTACCTGAGTACTGGCACATTATCCACGATGAAAGGCGACAAAATGGCGTTATGAACAGTACTTGAAATTTTAAATGTTTGCTCATTCCTGTTCTTATTCGACGGGATAATCTATTCCGACACTTGTATTTATATTGATGAAATAGTTATCTATCATTGTCATTAATATATAAATCAAGTTTACATGAATGGAAAATTAAATCTGCGCCGTGGGCATGCTCAGTGGCAAACCTTAAACCTTACATACGCCTGAAACGAGACATCTAACATAAATTTTGTTCTTAACATAAACCCGTTCGGGTGATTTCATATTCCCATGTCTAAATTATACAGGAACCGACTGATAAACAAGAGAGGTTTCACTTTACAGTCCTTGCGGCTAAGGATCGGATGTTAAAGGTTAAAACATGACATATTGTGTACCGTTAATGAAATACTTGTAAGCTCTACACACTACTTGGCAATGCACAAGGGATGACTGCAGAAGCAGTGACATTTATAATGCACTTATATAATATGGATATGTTCCCACTAGGGCTTATACCTAGATGCTTATTAGAATACAGCAAAAGGGTTTTTTTTTCTGCGGGCAGTCAGGCATCTATGCTATAAACAAATTTCTAGTAACTGTTGTAGGCATACATTCTTTTATTGAATGTTTTTATGTTTTCTAACCGATAGCCATCATTGTAGGAAAATAAGCTAATATTGGAATGTAAGGCAATGCTTTTAATATACAAAGTACTAAAAAAAACCGGTGCAATTCATGCCATAAAACAAAACTGTTGTGCCCATACATCGTTAAAGTGTTTTTGCCATTATATTCTTAAGGGTACTATTAATTGCATCTTTAGTTGCACTTACGACGAGCTCTCGAATTATGTTGCTATGGTAACAGTAATTATTGACGACATTTAAGTATCTTAACCATGAAACGTCTTGTACAAACATGTATGCTTATACAACAACTACATCGGTCAATTTGAACTGTTTTGCCGGGAGTCCATATTATTCATGACACGAGTAAGTATTCAATTAGCCTTCCAGGTATACTAAACCAAAAAATCGCTTTAAGCTTTTTGTATGTTATTAGCCCCCCCCCCCCCCACGCTGTTACAATGGGCTCCGGTCATACGTCCGTCCGTCTGTCGGTGCGTCCGTATGTGCGTCCATCTATCTGTCCGTAATACGTCATTTCTCAAACATGCAATGTCCGTTTTCTTTCAAACCTAACACAAAGGTGACATATCATATGGGACATAAGCACGTCAATTTGTGTTTGGTATATGCAAATTTGAGCACATGGTGACCATATTTGTAGTTAAAAATCAAGATTTACTGTATAAATTAAAATCCGGCCATTTCCTGCCTTCACAGACACATTGTAGTGTTTACAAGTTGCTAATTTCATTTAAATCATGTTTACAAGTAATATTGAAGAAAATAACTATACACAAGCATTATTTTGGTGCTTTCACTGAATGGCAGTCATGTTTGTAGTTAAAAAATGTCATTTACAGCATAACTCAAAAACTGTAATACATAGAGACTCCATTCAAGTGTCTACCTCCATATTATCATATGCAAGCTATCGTTGGAGATCTTGACCCTTGACCTTGACCTTCATGGTCAATTTTCAAATGCAAGCCAATTCCTACCTATCACAGACACATTGTGGTGCTTGTACATTGCCAATTTCCTTCAAATCATATTGACAAGTAATATGAAGAAAAGAACTATACACAAGCATTATTCTTGGTGCTGAATGGCAGCCATATTTGTATCAAGACATCACTATATTACTGTATAACTCAAAACCCTCAATACATAGACTGGATTCAAGTGTCTAATCCCATATAATCATATGCAAACTTTCCTGTATGAGTGGCCATTGACTTTTACCTGAACTACAGAATAGACCATCAAAATTAAGCTATTACTTACACATTGCAGACACTTTGTAGCAATTATGCGTGGCTAATGTCTTTTAGATCATGTAAATGATGTAATGCAGAACCAGATGAACATACACGTTCATAATTTTTGGTGCTCATATCACTTTTTACTCAATGCAGCCATTTTTGTAGTGAGCGATCATGTTTTAACACATAATCCAAAAAAAAAGTTAATACATAGAAACGACATTCAAATGTCTACCCCAATATTCCCAGGTTTAAACTTGTTTTTGAGACATTGACCTTTGGCCTTCACTCTGATCTTCAGGTTCAATTGTCGAATTTCAAAATCTCTTTATATGTTGCCACCAATTAAATCATGTCGCCATTCAGTCACATAGAAGTAAAGTATTTCAAGGGGATCTGTGTCTTCTATGAAGACTTGTTTCTGATGACTTACCGTCATATTTGCTACTTTTCAATCGCACGCTAAACGACACAGATACAGACACTGAACACAGACATATACACTTACACTCAAGTATAAGCCTTATATATGTTATCAGCCGTGACGTCATTTAATTTGAAATAAAATGCCACTTATGTAAATTGTAAGCATTCGACAAAGAAGACCAATCACGAAATCTATCCTAATTTTGTAGTAATGTAATTGAATATCGGTAATATCTATAATCAATATTGCTATCGAGTATCAACATATGTTACTACTGCGTTATTTCAATATTAGATAACAATATTAAAGTAATTAGTTTTTGTATCGTATATATTTCGACAGCATAACGTTTTCTTGTCTTGGGCACCTGTTCCAAGACGGTCTAGTTTTGACTCTGAAAATGAGTGTTTATAAACAGTGACTGGGATTCAATATATATGTGGAATTATTCTCTTAAATAATCAATGGTTTACTGTTCCGTAATAGTATAGCGAGGAGATTCTCTCTGAACAAAAAAAGGACACAGAATAGAATGGTCTAAGTCGTTGATTGAAGTCATTCAAGTCCATATTGTGGTCGGGAGACCAATATTTCTCTACTATAATGAATACGGCGTCGTGATGGATAACGTGATCACATGGAATGAAAGTTTTAAAAATAGAACTATCAGAATCAGGAGTGTTGGATTTGTAAAGTTGATTTCCATTCCTATTTCACGATGCTCACTCTCTATGATTAAATTCGCTAGTAATGGTTGTTTGTACTGTTGTCGGGGTTAATACAGATCTATCGGAGAACAGAGGTTGCATGAATTCCATTATGTAATTGTAATTTGTACAGCAACATGTCCACGTTTAATGTTTCCAATGAATGTTTTGTTGAGAATTGTGAACATATGTTGACAACATCTAGGTGAAATTTGAGAGGATTTTCCAGATTGTTGTCTCGTAACAATGTTGTACTGACTGCATTGTATTTAATTGTTTTTACAAAAAAGAATAAATAAAGTTTGTACGAGTTTCTGCCAAGGTTAGGTGTTATTTGGAAAAAGTGAAATTATCATAAGGGCATCCATCAATCAAGTACTTTCAGTTATGCTGCGTTTTTCAGCAACTACATCGCATACTAAACAATATGACCGAATCTTCCCATCATACTGATCTATACATATTCCTGCTATGCATTGGACAATATGAATATCACATATGACTCTCTGATCAGCAGAAAAAAACTTATATTGAAAACTGATCGTACAGTGCCTGCGCACAGTCACATTTATGCATTCAATTATTATTTTGTAATGGTTTACTAATACCTTGTGTAATCTCCCACGTGAAGTTGATAACACCATTTCCATGATTAGCTGATGTACGACAGAACAGTGGGGAGGTAAGAATCTAAATTCACCTAGTTAATTACATTTGACGGTCCATTTCATTCTCTTCTATAAAAAACACCATTTCCGGCTTCCAAGCTGTTATTTGTACTGGTTGGGTATAATGAAGGAATAGAGATTGCAGGCTTGATACATTCAAAATTGTGTGCAATGCTCGTGTAATTGAAAGTTTGATACAAGAGGATTACATCAAGATAAATAGGTTGTCTTAAAAGTACGTGTTAACAAAGATTGCGCTGTTGTCATATGTCAAGATAGACATAGAGATAAAGACAGAGAGTTTCAAAGACAGACAGACAGACAGACAGACAGACAGACAGACAGACAGACAGACAGATAGATATGTAAGCAGACAGACAGACAGACAGACAGACAGACAGATTGACAGAGGGGCAGGCAGGGAGACAAAGAGACAAACAAATAGACAGACACAGAGAGACATAAGCAACAAGACATAGACAGGGGGACTAACAGAGAGACATAGAAAGAGAGACAGGCAGATAGATACAGAGTCAAAGAGACACAGAGATAGGAAAGACATGTACAAACAAACAAACAAACAAACAAACAAACAAACAAACAGACAAACAAACAAACAAACAAGAGTATGGGTCTAATTTGCTGAAATTTGTTTAGACACAGGACACAATATATTTGGTATGCTTACAGACATATTGAAATGATACTTATATGATAACTATGTAATGTCTCCGACAGAGACTGTTTCCGAGGTGGCGGCATTGTAAAAAAACGAGAATATATTTCTAGGCTTTGCATACGAAGGTTTATTCTCACAATTTTCAAAAGAACTCATCCTCTGTTCTCTTGTATGACCGACATGTCTCTACAGAAATATTTTGACATGAGACGGTGTACGCAAAGGGGTTAGTGTTTATATATATATATATATATATATATATATATATATATATATATATATATATATAACTCGGTGAGTATCAATCTGCTAAGACAGTGCTCTATACCGCAGTGGCAGAGCGTAATAGTTTTGGTAGTACTGGAACTCTTTCTTGGGTGTAACTCGGAGTTTCACGCATATTGCGATCATCAGACACTCTGAGGCCTACTCTCTGGGTGTGCTGTATATATAGAGTGTAGACAATAGAAATACCATCACTATTGTCTGTGTCGGTGGGTAGGTGTTGTATGTGTGGAGGTGTTGGTTGTTATTGTGTGGGTTATTGGGTGCGGACAAGTAAGTGTTGGCGGGTTGTTACATGTTGGGCTTTGATGTTCCGTTAGTTAACGGATTTAGTTTAGGTGATAGATGCTCTATTGAAGTTGGACAAATAAAACTTATTCTCGTGTCGGCATTTGGATATCAACTCAGTTCTTTTGTTTAGTGTGGAGCTTTTGTCTGCTTTAATAATAGTTAGTTTTTCGGTTAAACACAGGTTGCATCGTTTTGTTTTATTGGTGTATGCTTGGGCTTTCTTGCTGATGGACCAGGATACGGAAAAAGGCTCATTGTTTCTTTTCAGTTTCCAAATGTGTTTTGATAGTTCTGTGCTGTTTTCGTGTTTTTCATGTTTGAATGAGTGTTTGTGGTTGGCGTATCTCTGTTTGAAGTTGTTCTCTGTTAGACCGATATATACTTTTGTTTGTTTTCCGTGGACGGTGGCTTGGTATACGATGTTTTCCGTTTGGCATTCGCCGTTCAGAGGGCAGGTGTCTTTCTGTCTGCAATTACAGGGTTTTTGGGTGGGTTTAGTTTCGCTGTTGGAGATGGTGGCGTTATGCGATTTGATTATGGTAGCCATGTTTGGCATGCAGCTATAACTGACTTTGACATTGTTTCTGTTGAATATTTTGTGTAACTTAGAGTCTGCTGGGAAATGTTTTGTGATTAGGTTGAGGAATCGTTTGCCTACATTGGTGGCTACGTTTTTACTGTATGGTGGGTTAAACCAGATGGTGTTTCTATTTCTGTTTTTCTTGTTTTTCTGCGTCGGGGTGCTGGTGTACGTGATGTTCTCTTTGTGGCCGCTGGTTTTTAGTGCATTTTGGTACAGTGGGGCTGCCTGGTTGAAGATGTGTTCGTCGGATGATATGTCGGAAATTCTACGGCCGATGGCTGACGATATGTTCTTGATGATGCTGGGTGGGTGGTTAGACTGCGTGTGTATGTACATGGGGTTGTCGTTGGGTTTCCTGTACGGGTAATATTTACCGTTGTTGAGGTTGAGCGTTATGTCTAGAAAGTTGACGGTTTTCAGATTGGTGAGTATGGTTATTTTTAACCCCATGGCTTTGAAGGTTTTAGTTATGTCTTTTCTGATACTTTCTGATTTACTTCCGGTGATGTTCTTGAAGGCGGCGAGTCCGTCGTCCCTATATAGACCTATGTTTTCTTTACCGTATTTTTTGGCTAATTTGTGTAGCATGAATATTCCGACCAGTTCGCATATTTCGGCCCCGTCGTTGCTTCCCATTGTGACGTCAAATGATCCATTGCTATTCTTTTTTACCCATGGTTTGGTTTTATCGAAGAGGAGAGATTTCCGCGCGTGCATGATAATTTGTTTGTCTTCGTCTGATATGGTGGTGTATTGGCCGGCAAATTTGAGGGATTCTAATAACAATTTTTCGGTTATGGAAGGGTAAAAGTCGCATATGTCGAAGCAGGCGAAAGTGTGTTTGTTTTTGTTCTCTAAGTTCTTGAACCATTCGATGACTGACATAGAATTTTTCCATTGGTTGACGGCGACTATGGGTCTTATGTTTTGGAGGATGGTGTCAAGTATTTTTTTGCTAATAATGCCTATCTCGCTTTTTGCGGGGTTGATTAGTCTGCAAGGTAAACTGTGTTCGAAATTGTCTTTATGGTCTTTTAACGTTATAAAAGCTTCTTTCTTGGCAAGAAAGAAGCTTTTATAACGTTAAAAGACCATAAAGACAATTTCGAACACAGTTTACCTTGCAGACTAATCAACCCCGCAAAAAGCGAGATAGGCATTATTAGCAAAAAAATACTTGACACCATCCTCCAAAACATAAGACCCATAGTCGCCGTCAACCAATGGAAAAATTCTATGTCAGTCATCGAATGGTTCAAGAACTTAGAGAACAAAAACAAACACACTTTCGCCTGCTTCGACATATGCGACTTTTACCCTTCCATAACCGAAAAATTGTTATTAGAATCCCTCAAATTTGCCGGCCAATACACCACCATATCAGACGAAGACAAACAAATTATCATGCACGCGCGGAAATCTCTCCTCTTCGATAAAACCAAACCATGGGTAAAAAAGAATAGCAATGGATCATTTGACGTCACAATGGGAAGCAACGACGGGGCCGAAATATGCGAACTGGTCGGAATATTCATGCTACACAAATTAGCCAAAAAATACGGTAAAGAAAACATAGGTCTATATAGGGACGACGGACTCGCCGCCTTCAAGAACATCACCGGAAGTAAATCAGAAAGTATCAGAAAAGACATAACTAAAACCTTCAAAGCCATGGGGTTAAAAATAACCATACTCACCAATCTGAAAACCGTCAACTTTCTAGACATAACGCTCAACCTCAACAACGGTAAATATTACCCGTACAGGAAACCCAACGACAACCCCATGTACATACACACGCAGTCTAACCACCCACCCAGCATCATCAAGAACATATCGTCAGCCATCGGCCGTAGAATTTCCGACATATCATCCGACGAACACATCTTCAACCAGGCAGCCCCACTGTACCAAAATGCACTAAAAACCAGCGGCCACAAAGAGAACATCACGTACACCAGCACCCCGACGCAGAAAAACAAGAAAAACAGAAATAGAAACACCATCTGGTTTAACCCACCATACAGTAAAAACGTAGCCACCAATGTAGGCAAACGATTCCTCAACCTAATCACAAAACATTTCCCAGCAGACTCTAAGTTACACAAAATATTCAACAGAAACAATGTCAAAGTCAGTTATAGCTGCATGCCAAACATGGCTACCATAATCAAATCGCATAACGCCACCATCTCCAACAGCGAAACTAAACCCACCCAAAAACCCTGTAATTGCAGACAGAAAGACACCTGCCCTCTGAACGGCGAATGCCAAACGGAAAACATCGTATACCAAGCCACCGTCCACGGAAAACAAACAAAAGTATATATCGGTCTAACAGAGAACAACTTCAAACAGAGATACGCCAACCACAAACACTCATTCAAACATGAAAAACACGAAAACAGCACAGAACTATCAAAACACATTTGGAAACTGAAAAGAAACAATGAGCCTTTTTCCGTATCCTGGTCCATCAGCAAGAAAGCCCAAGCATACACCAATAAAACAAAACGATGCAACCTGTGTTTAACCGAAAAACTAACTATTATTAAAGCAGACAAAAGCTCCACACTAAACAAAAGAACTGAGTTGATATCCAAATGCCGACACGAGAATAAGTTTTATTTGTCCAACTTCAATAGAGCATCTATCACCTAAACTAAATCCGTTAACTAACGGAACATCAAAGCCCAACATGTAACAACCCGCCAACACTTACTTGTCCGCACCCAATAACCCACACAATAACAACCAACACCTCCACACATACAACACCTACCCACCGACACAGACAATAGTGATGGTATTTCTATTGTCTACACTCTATATATACAGCACACCCAGAGAGTAGGCCTCAGAGTGTCTGATGATCGCAATATGCGTGAAACTCCGAGTTACACCCAAGAAAGAGTTCCAGTACTACCAAAACTATATATATATATATATATATATATATATATATATATATATATATATATATATATATATATATATATATATATGGATGTCTGCTGTATAATATCATACTAGAGAACACAATGAAAAGTCAAACGTTTTGAACATCTGTGTTCAAGATATTAACAAGGTGTTATCTTGAACATTTCACATGACTGTTCAATTTAAAAGTGTTATCATGTGTCCAACTCCCTTCTTTTCTCAGTGTAGTAATGCAAAAGTATCATTTGTCCATTTGTCTATACTGTGACACCTCCATGCATACGTATGTAGTCTTCTCCAGGTCCAACTGCGTTGAATCGCTTTTTGTACAGATACTGTAAATCGCGTGATTTAGCTATAACATCACTTCTGGGTTTTGAAAAGGACAGGGTGATTCATATTTTAACTCATCCTAATGCGTAGCGCCCTCAAGTGGCAAGACATTGTAAACCCTTTGCTGTGTAATATAAATGCCAAGTTATCTGAGAGATATCGTTAAGCAATTTGCAATTGATGAGCAATACTTACTTTGTTCAGACGGAATAGAAAAAGTCGATCAGATCAAGCCGTTCAATTTCACACTACACACATACTTTATTGGTTGATCGACAAATCATTCAAGCGAGAAATTGTTACTCGGAGCTTTGAAGTCAATTGATATATCAAAAACGGATTACAACGTCCTATACGTGACTTCTTGCACGGCGATTCCTATTATGGCGAGTGTACATTCAGTTTATATACCAATGCTATGTATATATACGATTTTGATAACGTATACAACGATCAATGATTTCCAGAAACTAAGGTGCATGCGCAATACAATTACAAATTTAGAATAATAGGGCATGGCCCTTATCTATCTCTAACCCTAACCCTAACCCTAACCTTTGGAGTGAAGTAGAAAACAAAATTGTACTATTCCATACCCAAAAGTGAACAGATGACCTCGGCACAGAGAATTCAAGATTGTTCAGCAAAGATCTCGACAAACTGCATTTAATCTAAAGCCAACTCACGTCTTGCAAAGAAATGTATGTGGCGACATATGATAACCTTAACAATGTTAGTAAGACTTGCGTCGAGTCCGACGACGTTCTGTTTCATCTGGTTTCAATTGAATCACAGACAAGTAATTTGTATGTAATTGTATCACAGACAAGTGATTGTATGTAATTGTATCACAAGACTTGTCTGTGATCGTATACACTACTTAAAGATGAAGTGAAAGGCAATTTCAAAAGTGTGATTTTTGTTTTCGCTGTGGTACATCAAATCATGGAGCACAACTTATCTGAACACAGGCCGAATGCAAATAATGGTGTGGTACTACAAATGCCGACTCTTCATAGTTTTTTCTCTTACAATCACGTTACATACATTTACTCAATTGCTCAATATATTGAGATATAGTGACAACTTTGAAGAAAGAGCAATAGCATTAAAAAAATGTTTTCAAAACAATGCAAAGTAACCACAACACCATCTCTTTTTGCAAGGTATGTAGTCGGAAGCAATTTGAAAAAAACCCAGTCCGCCTTAGGATGTCTACAGCACGGAAAGGGATTGAGGGAAATTGTTACTACGAAGAAAGGATGACGATGACACTGATGTTCAAAATGCAAATATTAAATAACACCTACCTACGTGATGGTTTGTATACAGAGCCTTTTACAGTTGTCAGGAGTGATAATGTGTGTCCATTGTCTTACGCTAGGTTTTTAATTGCCTTGGTCTAGCCCTATGTGAAGGACTGCAAATTACGTCATCGTTAAAGAGAAATAAAACTTTCGTTTGGAAATGCACGTAATGGATAGTAGAAGGGGCAATTAAAGACTTGAGTATTCCACACACGTGCGTTTCGTTATGAAGTATATTATGCCCATATTTGAGTCAGTCTTTTTATATTTCGCGTATAATTTCAACATGATATTCCTCACGTGAAATCTTCACGACAACAACGTTACATTGAAATTATAAAACTTCACCACCCACACACGCAGTTTAGGTTGTAATATATGACATCATGCCATATTATGTTTTAAACATCAACATATATGCCATTCTTGCATGTCTTCTTCAAATGAATAAACATGCAATTGATATAAATTGAACAATAGTTGAGCCGAAAATATTGTGACTAATAAATTCAGATATTTTGACGACGGAGAACGCAATATTGTTAAGTAAATAAACATTTGAACAAATATCAAAATATATCATATCACTCTGCATTGTCAGCCTTTTTTATCATCGAATTATTTAAAATGTTGTCTTTCTTAGTTTAGAAAGTTTACTGAAACAATCAAACAATCAATCCCGGTGACCTGTACTTTTTGCCGATATCCGCCCTCTATCGGCAACTGTCCTCAACAACCCACGAGCTGCGTTACTCTGTCTGACGATATCACAAGATATTAAAGTATTCAGCCACACACAAGGAAAATAGTAATTAGACGATGTTGACAGCAATAACGAAAATGTTTTAATAAAAACGAGGCATAGTCATAATTTCAAATATCCATAAACTTTAATGCCCCCAAAACAACTTTAAATATTTAGGTGACAACTTTAAATACTCGGCGATTGGAAGAATTTAAACAGCAACCACAAATGCTACACATTGTTCATATTTATTCCACGTCAATCATGCACATCAATGTTGCTAAAAAAAAATTAAGTGGTCCCCCGTTATTATTTCTTCTGTATTGTGTGACTTTAGATATACCATATCCAATGTTAGACACTATCTTTCGATGTAATCAATAATGCAATATTAACATTGAGATGTATCTTAATTGTGGGAATTTGCTCATGCTATAATAAAAGATAGACTACCCAATTGACATATTATTTGTCCGTCCGTGCTGAGGGTTGTTTTCCGTAGGAATATCTCCAAGTAATAAATAGAAGGGGCACATTTTAACAGCATATAGATGAAATGTCAAAAGTGGAAAAAAAAATTAAAAACCCTCTAATAACTACTGCAAAAAGCCCCTAAAATATCTACTTCGAGGAAGTAAATGGAATAGGTTGAAGCTATGCCTTAAAGCTAAGGTAGTGTACAATATGTACATGAATTAAACTAACTGCAACGGAGTAAATCGACGCCAGAGTTACTGATAACAAACAAATGATACCAGGGGAATACCCCCCCCCCCCCCCCGTCCAAATTCTAACCGAGTGCTAGAAATTATTCCACATTCATCAGGTTATATAAGGAGTTAATTAAATATCCATGACAAAAGTATCCCCTCCAAAAAAACAGTTTAAATCATATTAAACAAGATACTGCTTCGTATCAGCATTTTCTTAAAACATAACAATAACAGACAGCAATATGTGTTGGTATTGACATTCTGGCTAAGTCTAGATTGACCAATTAGACATTGTTTTACCTGTACATTGTGAAATAACCACACCCAGGAGGCATAAATCAATTGCAAATAAGTGATACCCTCTTAAAAGTAGTTATATAGCATAATGTTAATGTCACATCTTTAATTATATATGTAGCTGAAACCAAGGAACTAATCATAAATTTTCATTATGCAAACAGCTAAAGCGCAGCAGTAGTCTAACTCACACGTGCGTACATTGGGGTCCCACGCTACAAAAACCTAGATGGTAACTTAAGGACACCCAAAAAACTTTGTAAGATTTACAAAAAAGACTTTTTCCCAAATTGTACCGGGGTCATGGAAATATTTGAATTCAGCGTCGCGTTGTGCTTGTCTTCAAACAAAAACGCACTTCATCTCGCATCGACATACGTCTCAGACGACCGCTGGACTTCAAGTGTGCTAAGCTGCTGTCGACAGCAAGACATCGGGTGACGGTCTTGCTGTCGATGCAGTACTTTGCAGGTCTATACACTTAAACATTATTCTGTGTTTACATCTTCGGATCTAAAACTAAAGTCATTTTCAGAACAAATAACTAGTACCTGTAAGGGTTGTTAGTTTACCTTGATCAACTCACGATTCATCCTACGTACAGCAAATACAACAAAACATATTATATACACACAAGTCGCCATATAGGTGAAAATATTGTACAAATATCGGCAATAGTTAAAGCTATCACGACTTTAAGGAGTACACATCAAATCAAAGTGTAACTGTTGTGCTTCGTTTTCCCTTATCAGCAAAGTAAACCTTTACATTCATCAACATGGCTAAGCTCTGCCTTTGTTTGACTTCTTTAAACTTTCCTTGCGTGAGTGTAGACTTGCCGACTGCAAACCAACCATAACATATATACATTTCTGTATATATATTCTCCCTCAGACACCGCGGCAGTTCTTTGAAGCATCCGCTGTACGTGATGTTTCATGTGGACCATTAGCATTGTCTTACTTTTCCCTTGTCGCGGAACTTTTTCATTTGAAACTAAAATGATTCATTGGTTTACATTTAATAGTATGTATGTTAGCCTGAAGCAGTTTACCTTTTAGAGTGTTCCCTGTACAATGGAAATCAGAGAAGTAGAAACAAATCGCCTGGTTCGACGGAAGTCATACTAACATAATTTGTTGAATCTTGTTAACTTATCACTTGACGCAACATAAGCTGAGGACATTTGTTACAATTTGATCCACTGACATACTCGAGAAAGTATACATTGTTACAATATATATGATTTGGCAACAATCTGCTAAGACAATTGTAGTAGCTTGTACAACGAAAATGTAGTAATGTTGATAAGATTTTTGTTACTCCAGGTAATGAAAAGAAACAGTATTTATAATAAGATTTTTCTCGAGCCACACGATAAAATGAAGGAATGTCGTTTGAATGAACCAGACGACGATTTCTTTCTATGCAACTGATTTTCATGGTTTGTACTAAAGAGAACATCACAAAGTCAAATCCTAAACTTATTTACATCATTACCATTTTATATTTCCCTATTAGAAGTTGCATAACGTTTACACTTGGCAGCATTGAGTCACCCATAGACCCCCCACCGGAGGGTCCTCCACCGGAGGGTCTATGAGGCACCTAACAAATCAACGAAACAGAAGAATACAATCATAACGAATAACAGAAAAAAGATCACACAACGAAGTTAATTTATTCTTTGCGTATCTCTTCATCCCTAATACTAGACAAAATACGTTGAATACACACAACAACATACAGTGGCCATTACATTTTCAAATAAATCGCTGTGCCTATTGTGCTATTACTAGTGTTTTCACAACACTTACTAATAGCAAAACCTGAAACTGACTGTCACCTGGCAGACAACAATCTTAATTAATGTTAAAGATATCTGTCGCGTCATACGATAAAATGTAGCAGTGTTGGTAAGAATTTTGTTGAGCCAGGCGATACAATGTAGCACTGTTGGTAAGATTTTTGTTAAGCCACACAATAAAATGTAGCACTATTGGTAAGATTTTTGTTGAGCCAGACAATAAAATGTAACACTGTTGGTAAGATTTTGGTGAGCCAGACGATAAATTGTAGCACAGTGACTGTTGGTAAGATTTTTGTCGAGCCAGATCTAGACTACATTTTGTTTCAGGCTTCGTGATTTCAATTATATTCTGTTTTCACTATTCCATTATACCCGATATACTTTCCAGGTTTTCCTGATAGCTAGATTTTCATTTACTCTTACATGTACGTCATAATAAAAATTTTAAGTACTCGTAGGAGTGAATTAGTTAAAACTGTCATCTTCGTCTAAAAGACCTACAAAATGTTGTTACTTACGTTTTAATAAACGTTCTTGATGAAGATGGGTAAAGAGTGACAGGACACGATTTAACTCTCTATCACTAAAATAAATATCCATAAAACACACCGAAAATACAATTCTAAATCAAATCTAAAACACCTACGGTAAAAGTACAAAAAATACTATAACTTTAGAACGATAATATTGTCACTGGTTTTCCCCCTCCCTCCCTTATCCAAGTTATTCCAAATACACTTACGAATTAGTATCATAAGTATAAACAGAAGTATAAAAGCTTCGATGAAGGAAATTATTTTTAGCACCATTTGGGACTTACTTCCCATTAGTCAGTTCCTTTATCATCTCCAATCTTTGCGATACAAAAAACTTTCTTTCTCTGTATAAGCACAAGTGACACAAGTTGAATTGTTTTTATATCACCTACTACACTGGTCAAAATTGTTGAGCAATGCTTCCGTACTCCTTCGAGGACAGAGAGCCACACGTGTCCACGGCACAACGTTGTGGGAGACCATGTTGATGCTTTCTGTTCACAAGTAGAGCTGTCGATTTTGGAGATAGTGATATTTACCAGTTGTAAACTGACGATAGATATGGCAGACATGTGACGGTGTGCCCAACTGGAGCCAGTGTAACAGTGTTGTATAGTTCAATCAATCAACCACTACCTTTCGTTCTTGGTCGTCCGCACGCACGTTGTACAGCCACACAATACTTGGACAACTTTCGGAGATCACTAGCGACGCCTTTCATATATATGAACCAGCAATATATTGTATATGGATGTATCAGCAGTGCCAACTGTAAACCCATGTTAACATTTGCTAAGATAGTAACAACTATTATGACCAAGACAAGATCCGAGTATATGAGTAGACGCGGCAGATGAAACAATCAATCCAATCGAATCTTAATTTGTACGAAGCTTTTACAACATTTCTCCGAGGACCACTATAATGGTCTGAGGTTTCTCTAAGGAAACACAAATTTTAAAGATATGTTGACCAGTGTGATAACTTTAATGCAACATAGAATAGTTTACCGAAAGATATTGAATTCCATTAATTATCAACAAAGTTACGAAGCTATGGGAGGTGTGTGTGTGTGTGTGCGTGCGTGCGTGCGTGCGTGTGTGTGTGTGTGTGTGTGTGTCAGAATTTAATTAATGACGAACATACAAAGCTAGAGTAGGAGGAGGAGGGTGCGGAGGTGGTTAATGTGGTGGTGTATCATTCATGTTATAACTGTTTCTTTGGTACGATCAAACTTTGCTAAGGCAGCACAGGTACGTTAGACATTTAGAACAATCTTGAATGGTGAACACTGACTTAACTTGTATATGGACAAAAGAAACTGACAACGTAAGTATATGGCAGCAGATCTACACATAGTGGATACGAGGGTGACCAGGATGGAATTGTACCGGTCACATACAACAGTACAAACGCCTGGAGTTAATAGTTTATCCCGATTGCATCACGTGATCCTTCCCCACAAGGTTGATTGTTCTGAGACGGAGACGAATTGCTAGGCTGGAATATGACCTATTGAAGATCATGGAGGTAAGGCACGTACTCAAGTCAAATCTATGTAGACATTGCTTGTCCTTGTCTGAACGTTGTTTGAGAACTCTGTTGTTGCTGTTTGTGGCTGACTTGGACTGCGACCGCGCACAAAACTACTGGCGGTGACACATCTCTCTGGTTTGGAACAAACTGCAGGAAGAATAACGAAGACACATGAAAGTATAACAATAACACTACCGATGGTCATTGTGCATATTCCAATACTTCCAACAGTGTGCCTCTCATGTCCAGGGAACATAACCATAATCAGACCGATACCGATCAAAATTATCCCCACGCCCACGCAAGTAAAGCCAATGGGACTGCACCGTTTTCCCCGTCGTTTACCAGAAATTGATATTTTTCCCGATTCAGATCCTAGTCGTCTTGGCATCTTGCATGACCATCAGTCGAGAGACATTGAAACAGCTTTCCTTTCCCTTGCAGGTTTCACTGTGGTCAAAAGGTATCGACAGTTTTTTCTAGATAAAAGAGAAAAAATGGTAGAAATTATGTTAATCCAGATGTTTCAGAGACAAACCTGTCTTAAGATGCACGAAGAATACATTGCTGCACGACCCATTTCAATTTGGCAAATCAAACCACGCATTTCCGAAGTTAACATACTAGGTTCTTTGTCAAGGGACATCTATTCGAACTATATAATCGCCGTTCATTACAGTCAATGATGGCGCGGTGGACGAAAAGGCGTAGCGTAATCTAATAATCTAATACTTATTGCAAGGCTAGAACACCTTTCGAAATGTCGAAAATTAATTATTTACGCTTGTTGGCAAACTAGACTATTCATAATTAACCACTGTATTTAGGTCGGTTTGTTCTTTTTTTGTAACTTGTACTCCATACTGGAATCAGAAGAGATAACAGTGTTAAGCACAAAACACCAAATACGGCCCTACTTGAATCAACATAATCCCAAGGTAGTACCTGCGGTAGAAAAGGATTGGCAACTAATCTGGGAAATCACCCATGTTTTGTCTTCTGAGTTACAGGCAAATTAAAGATACTGATGAATTGCCGAGGTAAAACCAAATTTAAGATAGCTTTGGGATTTAATATATTCAAATGTTAGCATCAAGACGAGTAATATCAACAAAGATTTTGATGAATAGCTCAATACTATTACGATTAAAGTAGTAAACTGCATATGATGGATGACTCAACGTCGTAACTTGGCACAGGGTTTTGTGGATGTGGCTTTTCATACATCTTTTTGTTATTTAACTCAGAAACAATGTTGTTGACTGTACGTATTTGCTGCAGATTTAACATATCTGTTTTGATAATGCCTCACTATGTTTTGCCAGTGACAGAAAATACCACGTCCTGCCAAATAAATACTAATATTGATGTTTTACTACACTAATTATTGTGATGAATAATACTGGGCGGGCGCTGTTTCCAAGATCAAAATGGCGTGATACATGAACTTGTGATATCGGAAACACGAACCGGTTTTCAAGCTATACCATGTACCAAAGATAATTGAGTTCAAAATGGTATAAACCACACCCTCCTCTCTATCTTCTTTTTTATTGAATTCCTGGTAACAAGCCTCTCCCAGCTTCTCTACACAATTGGTATGTTCTCAGCCCCCACACTTGAATAACTTACATCATTTAAAAAAGAAATGCGCTGTTCGTGAACAAGTGTCGTCGTCGCCACCATGACTGTAGATGACATCAACAGTCCAGACAATTGCTTGTTATTGCCAGAGAGGGAGAGTTCCGCAAAACATTAAGGGCGGTCAAAAATAAAAATATTTTTTTTTTTTTGATATCGGAGCTGAAAATTTTGGTCGCTCAGGTAATGAGAAACAGAAAAAAATAGGGTCAGTCTTACATGATATTATAAATGAATCGCCATTTCAATACGCTAAAATGCAAACTAGTAAACCAACACTTTGTTCTTTTATTTACAAATAGGAATAAACTACTGCATAGCATAAATAGGGTTGTAATAAAAAAAGACGCTATTCCAATGCTTGCACACAACTTTGCAGTGTATATATATGGTTTATAAAAATACTTCCCTTTCAGCATTTTTAGGGCTACACATTGATAAACCTATGAAGACATATACCGACGGTCATTCACATTGCAACATTCAATCCTGACGCGAATGCAACGAATAGATCCCACGTAGAGCAGAACATGTTTTTTCCGGAGATATAATCTTGGATTTGATGGGAGATAAGCAAATGAACGGATGATTACAGAAGGTAAAGGTCAATATCGTGAATGTGAATTCTGACAGTAACAAAAATAACTGTGACTTCCCACTGTTCTTTGCTAAAGCCTGAGGGCAGTGTAATATCTATCACTTTCCCTTGGCAATCACGCCAGTCGGTGAATTTAGTTCTGTATTGTGCCTGATAATGATCATTCTGACGCAAACATGGTAATACAGACCTAGTCTACTCGTTTATGAAGATTGCAATATCTGATCAGCGCTCTATAAATGATGACACTTTCGTTAATTTGCACAGGAAACAGATTTGTTCTTATCCATTCTACAACAGTTACCCTAAATATGTTAAGGCAAACTTTACAAGGGAACAAATACAAACAAGCAGGCACACACATATACATACATACATACATACATACATACATACATACATACATACACACACACACCTGAGAATCTGCGAATTTCGGGAATGTTGTATTCACAAGCTATAATAAGAATTTGCTTGTTTTGAGAATGTTTGGTGTCTAAAATGATAGAGCAGTCATATTAATTAAAAAACTGTATCATTGCAATGACATTGTGACTATGAGGTAATGTTGTTTTTTGCCAATCGGTTGGTCTTAAATACAATGTTAGTATTAATATCAAATGCTAATTTAATATACTAGGAATCTGTTTTCTTATTAAGGGGAACGGGCGAGGTTACCAGGAAAGATTATAGTAGTTTTCGCCAAACAACTTCAAAACGAAAATATGCGAAAATACCTCATGCCTGAAGGGGTAGAGTCCTACTTTTAAGAAAATGCACGTTTCACGTGACTTTGTTCAAACAGTGCAAAGATGGAAACACGCATTGTGCTGGTTAGAGAGAAAGCGGGAAAACAATGCCATCTCGATGCATCGGAAGATAAACCCCTGGATAAATGTCACCAAGCTAGATAGGGATAAGATATATTTATCGTTGCCACAGAAACATCACGTGCTCATTTCTCTATGTAGATATAGCTATGATTTGTTTTCAAAATTGAGCGATGGTTGTTTCAACCGTACCAAGGGACAGCTTAAAAATGACTGATAGCAAATAAAACAAATGATTTGTTTGATAAGTCAGTAAAAGGAGTAATCTAACAATGCTAAAAGTACGTACAGAGACATAGATTAAACATTGACTAATTATAAAGATGGCATTACATAGAATCTCTAACTGTAGTATATGTAAATCAATACATCTGAAACACAAATGTCTTCACCATTCAAAATCAACAATAGGTTTCACGCATTTAGCAATGTATCTTGAAACATTTACACTCGGCATTAACACGATTATTTCTCAAGCAGTGTTCCTTTTAAAAGAATATGTGTAACATACAGGAGTAAACTGAATGCCTTCCATAAGGAACCCCCGCCAGACTTTTAATTGTTGTGCCTTCACGAAAAAGACACTGCGAGTACATTGCAGTGTGAACAAAACAGGTTGCGCTGTCTCTTGACATAACTTCTTCTCGTAGTAAAATTAGCGTGTAAGATGCAAAATAATTCATAAGAAGTACATCTATTTATGACTGCAAATTACATCAATTATGAATATATTGTAAGTTACGATATCATTACCATATTCATGAAGTTTGATGAAATGTTGAAACACGTTGATCATATCTCCGGTAATTTAGTAAATATTACCTATGCCTGTTAAATTATTGATGTAAATAATACGCTAGCAACAATAATCGTATCTATGAGACATACGTATCATACTGTTACCAATACATCCACATAATGAGTTTTCTTGCTAATGATATATAATCATTATTTATGCAAATTAGTCAAGTTGACAAAAATCATTAATTATGCAAATTAGTCAAGTTATCTGTGGCCGAGTGGATAAATATTTGACTCATACTATTGTGTTTATGGTTCGAACTCACTCTGGGCGTGATCAAAATACCATGCTGTAAGAAAGAAGCGTGTCGTTAAGCGTTCAGTTTGACTCTACTGTACAATGCAGGTTTATCCTGGGCACTTCGATAGCCTCCTGTATTAATACTGAACACTCATCCTGTTAGTGTGTCAAAGTATTGTATTACAGTAGGCTATGCCTGTTAATAGGCTGTGAATAATAAACAAATAATATGCTGTCATACCTGTAAGACATGACTGTCACAGTATTACATAACATCATCAATATATGCTTCAGCTTTCATATGATTTTTAAGCAAGTAACGCATGTAAACTAGCCAATACTAGATAATTACCCGTCATATATAAAGAATACATGTGCCATCATCATATCATCAATACATCCATGAAAGTCTTTAATTGGTAAATCTCATTAAATATGCAAATTATCACAATGTAATATGTATGTCACACCAATCATATGTATAGGACTTATCAAACACCGTATTATCAATATATGCACAACGTATTACGATATCATTTACAGACATTCAATACTTCGACACACTACGGTTTTCTTCTTTTGTCTGGAATGAATTATAGCATCGTGTCTGGAATGAATTATTACATTTCAAAAATGAAATACAATTGTTACAATAAATATATGTTTTCCTATATGCCAAACAGTCACAATTCCAAATACCCCAAAAGGGTTGAGACTGATCCCTACCAAATGCGAGTAGTATATTTTTATGTCCTAAAGAAATGCCATAATTTGAGTTCCGATATAAATTCACATACTTTATAAAAAAAAAACAATTCCAGGAAACAACTATGGTGTACTTGGTCGGAGACAGGATAAAAAGAACATTTTATCTCTATAGCAGCTAGCAAATAACAAATAGTATTTTTTTAAAACGACATAATCGTATAGAACTGCATGCAATGTATTTGGAAACAGCCTGGATTTTAATAAACATGTTATTAATTACTCAGATAAAACCGGTGAAACTTAATTAGGTAAAATAATTTAAGATTCTAGGAGGCTTACAAATCAAGCGTTGTCAATGCTCTTCGTGCCATTGTCATGGAGTATTTTCCAGGCTCCTTCAGCGTCCATCAAAATTGATCATTTTTGCTTACAAGAAATTGACAATGAGGTAAACTTCAAAATGCAATATTTTGGTTTATTGAAATCAATCAAACAGTCATCACGCAATTAAAATCGATTGATCGATCAGTTACTGTCAATTTCATCTTCATTATCCTTACGACTTCACGTCTAATAATTCACAAGCTTTGATTTTATTATTGATTACGGGTAGTAATTGTCCAATATAATATACTGATTACATGCCGGTTTAAGTCAAACCAATGGTTATGCATTGTTCAGCTTGGCTGAACATAGTTAAATTGATCGAAACATGTAGGGGAGAAACAAACGTCCTCTAACTCGACACAATTCATACTAATATTGCTACCGTTTGTTGTCTGACTCCCCATATTTTAATGATACTGGTGAATTTTATAATCTGACTCAACAAAACCTAATCAGCATTGCTACATGTTATCGTATGGACAAGACAAAAAATGAAGTGCAATTGTTACATTACAATCCATTAACATCCCCAAAAGTATACATTGTTCCAATGTAGCTTTATGTGATTGAGACAAGCTCACACAAAGACAATATAGCAATGTTGGATTATGTGATGTCAGACGACATATTAGTAAGATGTCTGTGGAAGCTGGCGACAATGTTAGCAATATATTTTTTGTGCCAGACGATAAAATATAGCAATTAATGCTATAAAGAAGTGTTTTATCGAGTGTTTTGTTTCAAGTAAACCACATGCAGGCTCAGTTAGGTTTGTTTACGAAAACAAACAAACAAACAAACAAACCAACCAACCAACAAACAAACAAACAGACAACCAAACAAACAAAACAAACCCATAAATAAATAAATAAATAAATAAGTGAATACATAAATATTGACAAACATCAACAATAGAGTAATCACAAATCAGTATCAACAATAATGGATGTTTGGCAGTATCAAGAATTAGTATGTTTTCCTATATGCAAATCACAATTCTAAATACCCCGAAGGGTTGAGACTGATCCGTACCAAATGCGAGTAGTATATTTTTTATGTCTTAAAGAAATGCCATAATTTGAGTTCCGATCAGTAAAAAATCCACCTTGCTAGAACAAACATGCTCACATCAAGAACTCACATCATTTACAGTGCAATTGACATCAAACCAACATAAAGGTTGTAATTCCGACGATTTCTGAGCTTTATCTTGTCGTTTTGAACAATCTCGTTAGACGTTTAAATCTCCTGGGCGACTCTATTTGAATAGCTGATTTTAAATCTTCAATCCTAACCCCCAGGTCATACAACGGCCAAAGCTCCCCAAGGCTCATTCCGAGCACAAACAATGGTGGCACATTTGTAATAGGATTTTCTTCTCGCCTGTCTTTAAAGAACATGGTCATATGAGTTCCCTTACTATGACAAAAAGTGTGTCTAGATCACCACATAACCGTTATGCTCTCAACTGACAATTTGAACTTTTCATAGTTGTCTCTTTGTCATACATGTACATTACTGGAAATACCGTTACAAATCAAAACATAGAATTCTCATTGTTCCAATTGTTACAAAATTTATATGAACAACTCTTGCTCTTCACCTCTGTGTTCTATAAAAGTACGGTCAGGTTTGGAAGATAAAATATTTATACAAATATAAATATATGATCGTTTTTTATATCTAGAATGATCATTTCTGTTAAAGTATTCATTCTGATTGGCTATAGCTCATATATGCTGAACAAGAACGTCTGATATTGATGTTTCTCAGGGGAGATAAAATAACAATGTATTTCTAACAATCGATAAATCTACGGATATAGCATACTGTCCTATTCCATTTATGGCTTGGTGAAAATAGTAACATCGTTACCAACACTAGTACAATCGCACAGTCTTAACAAATTCGAATGTCAAGGATGTTCTCGATTTTAAGTACACTCTCAAACGATGAAAACTAATTACCTTCGAAATCTGCAAAGAAGTTGATGTGTTATGGTAGTTGTACAACAACAGTGACACAACGAATGAACTTCCTAACGACGTAAAACTGTCTCCCACGTTGGCTGCATCCAGAAGCCTTCGACACTGGAAGACACGTGATCAACGGTTCAATGGCCTTCTACTGGGCCAAGGACACTGAATAAGCAGTCATTAAGCTTATCGGTAGAAAACTATCATATTGAATACAATTCCATTTGATTCAGCGTAGATAATACTTTCTACATGGACATAACAATCAGTAATCACTGTATGTATGTATGTATGTATGTATGTATGTATGTATGTATGTATGTATGTATGTGTATGTGTGTGTGTGTGTGTGTGTGTATGTATGTATGTATGTATGTATGTATGTATGTATGTACTTATCGCAAAATGATTGTTAATGAGGAACGCCACTACAAGATAGAAATGTATTTTCATAAACTTTGGTGTGCTTATTTATTACCTTTAGATAAACGTCATTAATATACTATATACATCTAATACATATGTATGTTTGTTAAGTCCCGTGAGTCAACGGTAGTTCATCATTGTGAGAACAATGGGACTGAAGAAATAATTTTAAATTTGTGTTTCATGGCAATGCCGCCAAATGTATGTGACGTGAAATCATGAAATGGTACTCAAGAACCCAAAGTTTGTGAAAATATATGTATTTGCTGGAGTAGCATGCACATTTAAAGATTGCCAAAATTATTCAAAGAAAAGGCTTAGGGTTATAGCCATAATTACATAAAGTCTGCACAATTTGCCAAGTTATATGTTCATTCACAGAATGAATATCAAAAGAAAATACGAGGAAGAACATAGTGATTTCGCACGAACTATATATTAGGATTCAGTCATGACTATTCATCATTTATCTGGCAACAAGACTAGACATAAGGGAATGCATTTCTGCCATATCTTGTCTAAATAGGAATAGTAGAATCGACTGTGGGGTTGTCTTGTTTGGTCTAGAGTGTACTAAGTAATGTAACCGCACAGAGGAAACGCTGAGAAATACATAATGTTGGACAAAACTGAACATACAATTAGAACGTAAATCTAAATAGGAGGCATTGCACGGTTAGATGCATTATGTATTAATCGTACGTGTTGTTGTTTGACGAAGCTAATAATCATTAGATTTATACTGCAATAGAACACTTTTGAGCTGAACTGAAACTGGTAACAAAACACCCGTTAGCCTCATAGGCCGTCGCAAGGTTCCCAATAATCATATTACTCAGATGTACATGACAGAACTCATTATCGATCATAGACCCTGGTGATGTCGACTCTCATGGCAATGTTTCTGATATCACAACGTAATTAGTTCAAACTGCACAACGATGAACGTCACCATTTCCCAAAAAAAACAACCCCCCCCCAAAAAAAAAAAAAATTCGCCCTAACATGCATAATTAATGTTTTTTGCTACAATCATTTCATAATTTATGGTTAATGCTTTAGAATCTAATATACTCTGCTTTACTCAATTTTTACAAATTTGTTTTGAAAGTTAATTATATTTTATTATAATATTACTTGAATGTCACTGTCAATGCTTTACTCAACTCAACACTTACTAGTTGGCAAAGATATATTTGTACAAGCTTAAGGCATATATATTTTCTCCTGAAGATATATCAAATTTATCGTACAGTTTTTAATGTTGTAGAAATTGTTGAATGTTCAAATTTTGATTTTCTTTTTACATAGATCAATATGAGCCGTGGGAGCAAACATAGATAGTTTTTTCTCTAGAATACATAGACCGATTATTAGGCACTTTTCGTTAGTCTCCTATTGATCACGTACTGTTTGATAGCATTGGGTTTTCTGTGCTAGTGTTTGTGTCCTAGAGCAGTAGAAAACGAATAGTGCCAGCTGTATGCAAATTTAGGACACTATAGGAAAACAGTCCATGCCACGTGATATGATATAAGCCAATCACTGAAGGGTGTCAGATGCCAATGTTTTTCGTTGAGGATGGTTGGACTCGTTTTTACTAATTTCCATATAGTGGCACAGATATAACGTGGTATAATTAGATCAACCATCCATGACAGATAACACAAAATCTAGAGTCGTGTGAATTGTAATAACAGGAAGTTTTAGTACGTCATTCATGTATTTGTTACTTCGCGTGTCTTCACACATAAGTTCTCACAGGCATCCTCAACTAATTAGCGTGGTATGTTCGTGTGATGTACGAGTATTGTTAGATATGCGATATACGTTCATCTAGGTAGAACACTATACGACCTCGATGTGGGGGGTCGTCTTCATTATTGTCAATAGCGCTATACATTTTTCAAACGAATGATCTATTCAGTGATGTGTTGTTTAATAGTTCAGGAGGTGTTGATCATCGATGCTGGAGGATCAATGGTGAACAAGTAACTCACGATTGGTATACAGTTTCAGTTCAAATCTTTGTACTAAATTGACATTTGCACCACAATTGTTTATTGCATTATAAACCACGAACCCTCTGCTTTGCTGATTGTCCATATGCTCCCATATAAACAGCACAAAATAATACAACTTTGGATAATAAAACGTATGGCCAAGTAGTAGATTTAGGATTACTACATCTAGAATGATGTACTGTTCGCTGAAAGGTAAATGTTCCGATAGAGTTTGCCTCACGGACCAATTACCCTAAAATCGTTCGTAAAATAGACTCAAAATTTGTCATACGAGAGGTTGTCACTGGTCACTTTGAGTCCCACCATATTGTTTTCTAGGAAATCGGCAATCTTTTATTTTCCCAGACAGTTAACATATTATTCGACGACCAAATTGGATTATTTTGATATCATTTGACTTCTATTTAAATCTCTGTATGGTAGATCCATATGAGAATGAGCGAGTGTGTGTTTCCTTGAAACACAGGACAGCAACAAGTGTACGATTCCTATTATATTACCGAGGCGAATACACCATTGAGCATCATGTAAGAAAGTTGGATAGTTGGATTACGATTGACACCCATTTCAAACGACTCTCCATCACGGGATGAAAAAATGTGCCAAAGGCGAATAAAAATAAAAGATAAAAGATCCAAGCCATCAAATTTTATTATGTGTCAGCAATATGATATTCAGTTCTGAATAAAATTTACAACCCATTTTCTATTTTGCAATAAACACAAGTATGTGGTCAGCTTCAATCGTTACATAAATCCCTTTATCAAAAGGTTTACATCGAGGTCCCTGAATTCTTTTTTCCTGTATATCACCACTCGCTTTCTTAGAGCAGATGCACTTTCCCGGGCATGTAGAATATAGTATTTAACTCAAACTGAAACACGTACATATGAAATTTTATACTGTCCTGCAGTTGTATACATTCTACGATAGGATAATGGCCAGGTAAGTTTAGCCGAATATTGAAACCTTAAACAACCTTTCCGAAAGTAATCGATATCCGTCCGTTGATGACGCAAATTCCGAAGATGTTAATCATAAATGATAATGCCTTCTGGGAGTTTTTTTAACAATCCTCAATATGTTCCTTTATAGGAATATGACTAAAGAAGGCTAAGAAACTGATATGCAACTACTTGATTTTGTTATTTAAAATTATGTTGGTAAAATACTTAAATATAAAATGAATCCTCCTGTCCTAAATCATTCTGAGTCTAAGATTGCAGTTGTTAGTTAACTGAAACCAATATAATACAAAGTTTATTATGGGGCTCAATACTATCGAAGCCAGTAACAATGTTGTTTGGCTCAACAAAAATCAGGCTAATGTTGCTGTATTTGTTCCCATGGTTTGATAAAATTTTGGTAATGTTGCTACATTGGAAATGTATTACACGATGAAACCTTTTAAATGATATATATAGTGACTGGAGCAAAGTGTATTACAAATCTGGGAAAATGTACCAATGTTGGTTTTGTTAAACCTGACGATGAAATGTGGTAATGTTCGTAAGATCTTTATCAAGCAAGCAAAATTAGATTTTCTGTTTCAGTTTGACCGGATATATTTGTATAACATTTCATCCTTACTATTAGATAAATCACAGTATAGCGGCAGGATCATCTAAAGTACTCCGACATCACTGATATCGCTTTGACGTCTCAACTCATCAACCAAGTAAATGAATAGTTATTTATCTGTAAATGCTCTTAATATGTTTTGAATTTGAATCTGGATTATCAATAGATTCCAAGCACGTTTTATAATGTAATACCTTTCAAATCGATAGTTTTGTTACTTAGCCTTAGAGTTAGTATTGATCTTCCTTACAATCCTACAGAATTAAACGACATCTGGAG
Organism: Glandiceps talaboti; assembly: GCF_964340395.1. Classification (NCBI taxonomy): domain Eukaryota; kingdom Metazoa; phylum Hemichordata; class Enteropneusta; family Spengelidae; genus Glandiceps; species Glandiceps talaboti. Next base: position 8,571,076 of record NC_135553.1, on the reverse strand, counting down.
CCTTGTCGTAATCATGGGTGGGTTTTCCTTTATACTGAACGAAAAGACAATTGCGGATAGTCCCCTGTTGTTTCATAAATTGTATCTTTCATCTCAAATCACTTCTTTGTGGCAAGAAAGCATCTATATATCTTAACATTTGTTTGTTACAGTAATGCAAGCTATACGACAACACGGTTTAATCATCAAATCACGCTTAGATTTAATTCATCATTGCTTGCAGAATGATTCACAGGATTACCTTGAACAATGGTCATTCTAATTACCACCCTATGCACCAGTGGTCCAGAAATCCATTAAATTATAAAGAGTACATGTTAAGCTATACACACAGGACGCAAGAAAAAAAATTACTTTTCACTTTAAAGTCAACTTACTAGACAACATGGTCAAGTGTTATTGTAAGTTTAAAGTATTCTGGGTTTTTTGACAGCTGATGATGTGTGTTTATGACAGCTTAATGAGCTATACCCACTTAGGAAGTCAATACATCATGTAATGAATGATACATACAATATGTATTTTGACTTGATGGAGAGTATTCTTGTACTGTTATAGCCGCTACTAATGTACTTGTGATTACCCAGCTGTACGACATGGTGGCATAATAGTGTCCTTATGAATAGTTTTGACAATAAATTCTATGTGAAATATTCTCCCTGATAGTTAGAGTCACTTACTATCATCCATCATATATGCAATGTACACTAGGAATAATCAATCGTGATATGCAATAGGAGTGATGCAAAGATGGTTTCCCAGCTAATGTCTCTTTATAATGTGAGTGTTTGACAAGTTCTTATCAACCGAATAAGTACAGACACCAGAGTGTTCACAAACTTGCTTTCTAGAAAAACAACAACCCGTAATTCAAAATCGGTCATCGTCAATTTAAAGAGCAACATTCAACAAGAAGAAATTCCATTTCGTCAAGGAACTCATATTGCGACATTGTCAATTTACATCGACTAGCAAAGGGACAAAATTGTTAACTTTTATCATTTGAAGAAGTTGTTTATATGTGTTTGTGTGTCTGTATACGTGTGTGTCTGTGTGTGTGCATATATAATAGTTAATTGACAGTACTGATATACGTACATGATAATTAGTACATATAATTGTTACGAGCGTCATACACCACAAATACGTCTCTCTGCCATGGTTGAACTGATTATTGCTAAATGCGAATAACACTAAATGACGCAAAACACCCCTGGGTATTAAAGGTCAACAAGGTGGTAGTCTCAGCCATTTGATTGAGGTGATTGTTCGAGTAGGCCCCTCGACACTCTCTGATATGTGTATAACCATTACGTTTTTGTAGCAATATTTCAACCATCGTTCATGAGTGTAGTTGATTCATTATAAAATCAACTTGATCAAAGCTAAATGTTACTGTAACAGCGTACGTAAGAGCATGTTAAACTATAGAGTATAAAATACATACTGCGCGCGCGAGTGCACCCATGCACGCCCGACCGCAAACTGTCTGTCTGTCTGTCTGTCTGTCTGTCTGTCTGTCTGTCAGTCTGGCTGTCTGTCTGTCTAAACTACATGTTTTGTGTGAATTTGTGCACACGTGTGACTATTATGATATTTTACATCATTAAAATTGCCTTCAAATAGATATTTCTCGCTGAGTATTCAAAATTCAACCATTCTGAATATCATCCCCGGTATGATGAAAATATTATACTCTCTGATCGTGATTTCACCAAGCCTGCACATGCCGGACTTCACAACACCATCCGAAGATGATCTGTACCACTATAGACGAAAGAATCATCGTACTTTTAGAATGACAAAACTGTGTCATGGACTCTCCGAGCACTCACCAAGTTGGTCTGGGTTGAGGCTTTCAGTCGGATAAACCATTGGACATCAACAATTAAGTGATGTTGTCATTTAATCACGATAGGGGAAACATAAACATAGGGTCCAGAATCCCTTTCTCCTCTTTTTGGTCCCCCCCAAAAAAAACTCATCACATCACATCACATAAACCTTCCAACAAGGCAACAAAACACACTTATCATATTGTGAGCTGCCCTTCCACAGCAGTCTTACTAACTAATAGAAACACAATTTGCATTCGAGTGATAATGATAAAGTTAGGCTTAACATAGAAGGATCGATAAAGAACATTTTGTGTAAGCTACTTTACAGATACAGAGTGTGGAAGAAATCGATAAGGAAGCTAGCTCTAAGGCTTATTCCAGCCGCGCTTTCTCTTTATCTATCGAGTGACACGTTGAACATACAAACTCAACAAGGTTAAGCAATATCATCTCAGATTCTACATCACTTGTGTAAATGTGCTTCCCCTTTGCCTCGAAATGTTTACTACGCCATGGATGTTTACGAGGCTACTGGATGCTCAAGAAACATTAGACTATAGGCCATGTCGTGTTAATAACCATAAAGCTATTTAAACAACGGTTGTCACAACCGCACACACAATGTGTGTTCTTACATGTAAACCACCCGTTGTCGTGAAGTTATTAGAACATCTAACCTTGCACACATCCTAAACTATAGGCAGCTAATGAGAATAGGTAATGTTATGGCTAATAAATAACCCCGTAAGTCTTAGTCTTAGCAGAGGAATGTATGTATTCCCCATATCGTAGACTGTACTTCATATGTTTTGAACGTCGAAGGAATCAATATCCCATACATTTACAAAGCTGAAGACTAAGAATGATGTCGATTTGGATTCAGATTCGAATCAATAAGATGTGATCCGAATCGAATCTGTAAAATGTAAATTTCGTGTTGTTCAAATAAGCAATAAATAAATCAATCACTATTCGAACCAAAGTTGAAACATTTATGCAATCTGTGCGCGCTGATTACGAAAAACAGAAATGATGCAAATACATAGCCGCCGCAGTATTAATCATTATCAAACCTTGAACATGTTCGGACACTGCGAATGTGTAACAAAATGAATAATGAAGTTATGTCTTTTTTACGTATATTTAATAAGATTTATGAAACAATACCGAATATCCTTCATAACTAAAAGGTCACATGCCCAGTAAATCCTTAGAAATGCAAACATTGATTCGAGATAGAGAAAGAAGGGGTCATTGGAATGTGTTAATGAGTGTAATTATCAAATCCAATCTGACGAAAACACATGCATGGATGGTTTCATTTGAGTCATTGAAGAGGTTAATGTATATATTATTATAGTCATTATAACTTGGCAATGGCTTGACTGATAGCTTCTATGTTTAAGAATGGAAATTTATGAATAATTGCAAAATTGCAAAATCTAAAACTACAACTACCTGCACGTAAAGGCCGTTGAACTTGAAGTCCTTTGTCCGGGGGGCATTTGTCCGGGGGCGTTTGTCCTAGAACCCCTTCAAAGTACTTCATTGCCAAGATAGAGCACAAAAAGGTAGAGTAGTAATTAATTGACAGCATACTGATTATAGAAGCCAATGAAACTAATTGACACACCAGGGGATAAAAGGGTTCCACCCCATCAAGAGTGCATGTATAACATCCGACTTTTGCTGAAACATGTTTAATAGAAATGAACTGGAAAGAACCCAACAATATTCAAAGCGGAATCTTAGAATCTTTAAACTGGAGACTGCTTGTCTTTTCCAACACTCACTCACTCACTCACACACACACACACACACACACACACACACACACACACACACGCGCGCGCGCGCACACACACACACATATATATATGTACACATCACACATACATACACACTACATTTCGAAATCTAGCTATAAGCTAGCACTAACTGTCGCATGTACAACATCATTTATTACTGGTAAACGGGTGTGCTTTTGCATCAATTGATGTATTTTAGTTTATAAATATAGATGGCGTTCATTCTCTAGCTTTATCTAAACTGTCCGCTTGCCAATAAACCTTAATGTATGACAATTTGTCTCATGTTTCAGTAAGTTTGCTTTTTACGTCAATGATTTTCGCTTCAAGGATCGAAACACAAATAAACGACAAATATTCTATTCGTTATCTTTACTCGTTTGGGTTTTACGTATACGTTGCATATGTATAAAAGCAAACACGTTGTCACCATTAACGAGCCATCGCTTATTTCAACTAAAAACATCGAGACGATGCTGTGGTGAATTCAAACAGCACTGGAGTATAATTCAAAAAAAAAGTTTATCAAAAGCTGACAAGGCCAAGGCTACATTTCATTCATGTCATGGTGATAAATCATGGTGAAATTTTAGAATTAGACAAGTAACAATTATAAATATAAGTCATTGTTATAAAACCTTCATCTACAATTGACTCTAATTTCTTGTTGGTTATTTACACCAAATACATGTAGATAGAGGGATATGGTGATTGATGTATCAGATATTTTTGATAGGTATTCACACCAATTTATTTTCGAAAAACATTTCAGAGCTTTGATGACAATGTCATTTTAATAGCCATTATAAGTTGTATCATTTGTAGAAACGGATTCTCATCTTTACATTGGCACACACACAGCTGGGAAAGTTAGTGTACTGAATTGATCACTTATCACCTATTGTTACAGTATTTATGAATATAATGATCATATGTATACACATAATAAGAGCTTGTTTTCTTACACGATTCAGCTGTTGATGGGCCTTCACTTTTAACTTTTCAATAATATTCACACTTCTTGTAACAAGTATGCGTGCGACTAACGGTCGGGTCATAATTTTGCCCTGCCGACATCGTATGCATTACATGTAATGCCTCTCGCAGATGGAATCTTTACGAGAAATGAGATCCAATATGTCATTATTTATTGCTTTTTTTCATATTATGCGGGACTTAAACATGTCTATGTCTACTGGCCATCAAACCAATGATGTACAACAAAACGCTATTAATTGTCTGTCTGGTAAGTAGGTTTTCATATATACCCACTGCGGTACAGCCAAACTCAACTCTGTGTGACCTTCATCTGCAGAGTCGTATATTGAATAGGCAGACATCAGGCATTGGAGTAATTTAAAGGCAATATCAGACGTACAATGTACGCTGAAGCCTTCCGCAAAGACATAACGAACTCCTTTTGATCGTTGTTCCTATATATACATAAATATTGAAATAACTCATTACAATTACTAACTTCATCAAAAGGCTATATATGACGCCTGTTTTCTGTTATCAATCGGAATTACATGAAGTTCCAACGTTGTGTTCTTTAAAAATTGTCTATTTACCGAAAGTCATCCATTATGGACAGTCTACACCAACAATCTGTGCATTGTAGAACATGACTTGTGTGCTTTGTTATTGTCATTGAATGTGTCGAATGTATGTAATTTGAAGTTTGAGTTCTTCAGATGTTGGCTGGTTGCCTAGAATAATTATTTATGCAAATTAAAAGCATAGCAAAAATCTTTATAGGACTCGATTCGCTTTGTTACCATCTATGTATGCGTCAATTTATTGTAATTCATTAAAAATGACACGCTAAACAACCTTTGTAGGACAGGCGTGCTTTATTAACATCAATGTATGTATTAAATGGTATGGAATTTGAAGCTTGTGTTCTAATGATATTTAGCCAAATCAGAAGCTCTGAAATCAATGTAACATTGTGGTACAAATGTCCATAGATCGACATTCGGGGTATTCGTGTAAATATGCAATCAAGAATATCTGTGCTAGTAATTATCACTTGTTATTTTAAGTGAGTCAGACAGAGAATCTATTTTGGAATCCATTCTTTGAAATGACTTGTATGTATGTATGTATGTATGTATGTATGTATGTATGTATGTATGTATGTATGTATGTATGTATGTATGTATGTATGCATATGTATCGCTGGAGCGAGACTGTATTGCAAAAAGTATGAAATATCTCCCTTATTACCATATACACCTTCATTGGAGGTCATCTTTCGCATTTGCTTTGATTGGCATAATCTTCATGTTTGCTTTAATACCTTCTCCCATGTAAATGGTATTCATTCCTATATCACTACATGCAGTTCGAAAATAAACCGAGTGTCATTTCGTGAAAGGTTGTGAACTTCGCCATTTTAACCACCTTCCATTTGATTATAGATGTCTTCTCTACATCTAGAATATTGCTTTGCAGAATATCTACCAGCCTCTTTTAGACTTTGCAATTTTCGTTCTGAGTAAATGTAAGCCTTGCATTGTCCTTATCTAAATGAAAATCCAGCAGATTATTAAAGTTTACTTATGCAACCATGTCTCCAAAACAAATTTCACAGTCTGGTGGAACGTCTTGCTCGATGAGTAATCAACAGATATATTGATTGACAAGAGCTTTTTCTTGCATTTGACATTAACAACAGTAAGTAGGAAAAGACCACATATATGGCTATTTACCTTCCGTAAGGAAGGTTATATATTGGGATATTGGGGATGAAAAGTCCGTGTGTCTGTATCACCATTTTCTCAAAAACTGCTGGCTCAATTCAAACGATATACGTGTTCTACAAGGTTATGGCAAGAACTGATTAGGTTTTGGTAAACATTCCAAGAATATTAATGAGCTATTTTACATAATTAATGGTTTTCGGTGATTAGGCTATATCTTAATAATGCACACTTCAAGTTCAATATAATTTGATGTATACATTGATGATAAAAAGTGTAGGTGTAATATAAAGTTTGATACTATAGCTTGTAGCTGTAATGACTCATTTGCATAATTAATGATTTTCAGTAATTAGGCTATAACTTACGAATGCGCACTTCAAATTCAATACAGTTTGGCACATACTTTAAACATAAGAAAGGGCACATGTCCTGAAAAGGTTATTGTTGTAGCTTTCAGTTTTAATGAGACATTTGCATAATTAATTATTTTCAGTAATTAGTCTATATCTTAAGAATGTCCCCTTCAAATAGATTTAATATAATTTGGTAATATATTGATGGTAACAAAGTTCATGCACCATGTAAAGTTTGATAATGTAGCTTTTAGTTTTAATGACTAATTTGCGTAATTAACAATTTTCAGTAGTTTGACTATATCTTCAAACTGCATACTTCAAATTCAGTATAATTTGGTACTTAAAACATTTAACTATTCACATATGTTCTGTTGAATTCCAACAATCATTGTGTGTAGGAAATAAATTCTAAAGTCTTTGCCCTTACGGAAGGAAGGCATTCAGTTTAAATCTGGTTTACTGTTTCTCGTCGATACAACAGCTTGTGTCTAGTGTCTAGTGTCTATTTATTTATGTCATTTACGCCAAAATTTAATTAATCCTGAAGAGTTCTTGGAGAAATCACCCCAGTTTTGCTTTGCACGAATCAAATACCTAATACATAATGTTTCTATTTTGTAATTGTTTTTAGACCCCTTACGTCACAAATAATTGAAAACATAGAAATATAGCAGTAAGGAATCAATACTGTCTACAATGGATAGGAAAATATCTTCAAGTAACAAACGATGAAAATGTCTTACACAAACGGTTGATTTGTGTGTCTCCATGGCACTGCTGATAGACATGCATCAAAGTTAGTTTCATTTGTATGATATAAGGATGCTTACAGGGGATTTTGTATACAGTCAGTTCGTTGTGCTTATTAGCTGGGACTGTCTATTAGTCGGATTGAGCCTTTGGTGCCAGTTGGATATACATATCAGATGGGAGTCGACCAAAGTTGTATTCCTTTGTAATCTGGCATGCTTTTAATCAACTATTCGGCCGGTTTTCTCAGCGAAAATTACCGTTTTTAGTTGGCCGACTATGCAATAACATACTATCCAATCTTTTCCTGAAAGGGGGGGGGGGGGGAGTCTCGTACAAAGTTCTGTTTTAATTCGAATATAATGGCCTGCTTATCTACAACTTGACCTTTCCGGTACTTTCGGACTCTTAAAGAACAAATCCACGTAACCAGCTTTCAACCATTACTATATGAACCATATGAGTCTTTTCCTTGCAGTGACGTTTAGGGAAGGTCTAGAAAATGGAAAATAATAGCGAGGTTTGTAAAGAAACGCGCTTACACAAAATGGCATAACCTTTTTCCCCAACAAAGGTATGAAGTAGTTCAAATCAACTTCTACGGTAACTGTGTCCGCCGAGTGGAGTTACATTTCTATGTTTATAGATGCTGACTACCCTTTCCTTATAAGCATATAGAAACAAACTTTACAGTTTTCTCCACATTGTGGTTTTTAATTCACTGTCAACAAGAAATTAAGTTTACCATTGCTAGTTATTGTAAGTACTCTGTAACATTAAATTCAATGACCAGTACTTCTTAGCCCTCTTCCACCGTGAGCTTGTCAACGGTCACAAGATGACTTTATGCGTAGATTTCAGAGATAAGAACGTGTTGAAAAAAAACACCAAGTCTGCTTAGCCTGTCAAACCCTAGTATACCATGCATTATTAGGATTACAGTTCTTGTCAGCTTACTTGTAGTTTGATAACGCATATACTCGCAGACAGGTAAGCTTACTTGTCTGTGATATACTACAGATGTAGAACCTACATGTTTTCTAGGCCACCACAATGAGGTGTCAGACGTGATGACACATCATCCCAAACGTCAAAGTACACAACACCTTTCAAAAAATTATTCTCACTCACTCACTCACTCACTCACTCACTCACTCACTCACTCACTCACACTCTATGCCATTAAAAGCGCACTATAATTCCCGGTAATATTTTAATATAAAACTAACAAGAAAACTGTAAAATTATTGTCTGCCTACATTTACCGCGTTCTGATAATGCATATTCTACTGAATCAATATATTTTTTGTCAGGTCACGACATTTCACGGACAATTCAGCGTACACAACATGCTTTTGAGAACAGTATTTCACACTTTGTTTCATTAACGCCCACAAGTTATATTTTGCCGGTAATGCTTTAAAAAGGGGAAATTAGGCGATATTTGTCAGAATTTATGGTTGGGGGGGGGGGGGGCACGTAAGAAATTGTGGGTGTGAAGGGGAGGGGGGGGGGGGCATGAAATTTCCAATAGTCTGAAAGGGGAGCACGAAATATTTTACTCATGATTTGAACCAAATTAAACCTCGGGAGTTGTCTTTTACAGAGAAAATTTGGCTTTTTGAACACAATTAAACACCAGGAGCAGTCATTTAACTTGTACGTTTTCAAAATTTACCTATCATATATTCAATTATGAGGCAGTCGACAGCCAAGTGAATGTGTGGGTCTCTTTCCTATATATCATGAAAATTAAGGGTTACAATAAGGATAGGTGAACATTCGGTCTTCAAACTTACCTCGTGAGTCAAAATTTCACGAATCCATTTTCCAAGAAAAGAACATACATCGACAACATCAAAACAGTGTACCAATTCCTTGAAGCCTGAAATAAAGAGGATATAGTAATTAAAAGGCGATGATTTAACAAGATAATAGCGCAATACATCACGGAATTTTGTTAAGGTGAAACGTTGCACTCAGCCCATCCTGCATACTAATATTTGAAACACCTCACTGTGATAAATGAAAGTAGGAAACTGGAATATACGTATATCTGTGAAAGGATCTCTGCAGTCATTATGTTACCCGATTAGCAGGGCTGCCTTAATATGTCCTATAGTTACAATTTGAAACAAAGATGATTCCTTTTAAAACATCATCAAATGACGTATGCAATGTTATTCTTCGACAAGAGTGATGTTTTTGTCACACAGTTGTGACCGAGTACTATTTTCCTCTTTTAGTTCGCTTTAAAGGGTACCTTTGTACTCCGTCCATTTCAGTGTTTGGTGGATTGGCAAACTTGGTAGCCGTTTTTGTTCTGAAAATCTCCAATTTTCAAAATCAAGTGTGCCTCAAGTCCCATTAGGGCTGAACTCCCGCAACTGTACTATGAATGTTCCAAATAGAGGCTAAAAGTACTCTGAAACGATATTGGAGACTCAATGGATGTAAACACGAGGTATCAGTGATCGTGCCCATGGCAATAGGTGAAGTTGTGGGTTCGGGGCTAGACAAGTATAATTAGAGGTCGGCAAATGAACATTACAAAAGGATGAATAAACTCGTTAACGGCAAAGAACATGGAATCTTCTCACAAACAAAGTAATATATATATATATATATACTCATATAAGTATAAGTGTCCCACTGGAGAGAACAGTGCTCGATGCAATATTAGTAGCAGAGCATTATAAATTTAATTTAAAAAAATACGGATGCTATAAGTCGTATATATATATATATATATATATATATATATATATATATATATATATATATATATATATATATATATATATATATATATATATATATATATATATATATATAACATCTTTGCACTGAGGTTCTATAGAATAATACCGTACCGTTCATACAGTTCTGATCCACATATTTCGAAGAGACTGGAGACCCACCGATGAAGAGGAGCTCAGTCTCTTCGAAACATTTGGGTCAGAACTGTATGGTTTACCAAGATTGGTTATTTTGTTCCGTCAATACCAGTTGTTTGATTTTGTGCATGATTATAGATATAAATATGATTTAGAACGATATTTTCTCTATACTCTTATTACGTTATATATTGCCTGTTACATCTCAAAATCCGCTAAGTTTACTGATGTCACTGCATGCTTTTACCATAAATCACCCATATATATCTAGATTACTGTTCCCCTGCTTTTTAGCAATTACTTCGATTTATCACATTGCACTTTGAGTTCCAGTTGGCTCAGAAATCATAAACCCTATATCTAGCAAATGAGCGACCAAGACTCTCAAGAAAGACATGTTTGACAACGCAGAATATATTCATCTTGTGTTTTAATTAAAGATGCTATCGCTTCCTTTTTTGTTCTATTCCTTCTTTGTACTAGTGTCAAAATGATTGATGCGCATGCTATGAACTGTGAATACAGTCAATGAATCATACACATGCATTTGAAGGAATAATCTATCTCGTACGTGATGGAGCCAAGAAATGGTGAACAAGTTATGAGCCATGCAAATATGACGATGGGTAACTTGACTTTCGGAATATATTTCAAATCAACTCAAATATACTTACTGGAATTGAGTTCTTGGGAATAATATAACAAATTTAAAACCACGTAAATCATTACTTTTAATAAACGGTGAATTTATTCAACACTTGTACAGCTCTAGAGAAATGGTCTATGCCATCATAAAAGGCTAGTAATTATATAACGTACCAGTATGGTGAAACTCTTATGAAATATGCAACAGGTCTACCCTTGAAGGCACATACTCTAACGAGCCATAGTAACATTGAAATTTGGTCAAAGTCAGGGTAGATTTAGAAAATACAGTACCAGACATCCATAGTATAGGTCTACATGGTTTATATATATATACATATTCCGTAATGTGCGAAACATATCAATATCAAGGCATGTATTTTGAACACACAGATAGCCATATAATAAATTTCATATCTGCTGTCCAGACTGTAGCATGATGGAACTAGATTTAGTTTGAAAGTGACCTTAAAGTTTAAGGTCAAGGTCATGATTCTAAATTATTCTGAAAAAAGGGTATGTTCTTATGATATAGTTGGAGAATCTTGAATTAAACGTGTAAGCATTACAACACTTCAGTAATAATACATTGTACAAAAATAGTGAGATGGCATAACAGTTTTGTCGAGTTGACGACAAAATCAGGCATGTCATAATGTTTATACGTAACAGTCCATGTTGTGGTGACCCACAAGCCCAAGGGAAACTGACGTATGATGTTGCATGGATAAGATTTTGTCAACACACCACATCAATTTACTGTATTCTAGTCACAGGCATATAATGCAGTAAATTGTGTGATATGTTGACAAACCTTACTCGTGCAACATCATACAACAGTTTCCCTGGGGCATGTGGTTCACCCCAAGCCTGCCTAGATAATATTCAGCGCATGCAACCTCAGTACTCTTCTTTCGAAGACATGGAAGGGTGTCCCCCAAACAATATAGCAATCTTCGAAACCTTACTTCGTTAACATTTTTTTGAAAGTACTTTTCTGACGTAAGAGTGGCAAGTTTGTCTTGTCTGCAGACGGTGAAACCATATCCATCCGCAGCTGCTGTGAAGTGCATGCACATCTGAAGACATCAGTCTTCTGTTGTTGTTTTGACGCTCGGAGAGCCATCATTTCGAAACGACCGATGACGTCATTTTGAGTTTAACAACATGAAAATGATCAATACCACGTGACGGTGTATTGGCAAATGACGATGAGGTTAACGGTGTAGTTGTGTTGCAATATGGTAGAGCAGGCATGTATGAGACGGGGGTAAACCCGGCTTTTCTTACTTCGGGGGGGGGGGGGGGGACAAGTAAGAGCCACGGTCTAAGTCATTCTTGCGCATCGATAGGAAATGCATTTTATAGAATGTACTTTTCTCATTTACATTTTGGACTGGAGTGTATATATCATTTTCAAACATACATAATTCAGTTCCTGGATAGTTTAAAAAATTAATCATTAATCTTACACGTCCCATTGCAGCTTTAAAATCTACAGGAACATAATGCTTACTGTTTCCAGAAAAGTTCGTTTAATCTTTAATCATCTTATGTGTGGTTTTGTGTATCACACTGTCCCATCAGACAAAAGGGAAACGTGGGTATCGTGTATCAAAGTCGGTGTTGTTTTTTTCCAGGGTCGTCCCAGTGCTTATTTCTAATCCTTTCCTCTATTAATATAAGGAATAAACCGGATCCCTTATTTTCGCATTGCTCATATATATGACAGAAACGACGGTGGGTTATTTGTAGAGGAATAAACTTCAGGATATAAACCTGTATATCTCTATACAGGTTTATATCCTAAAGTCAACGCTATACATAAGCACCATGTATTTTCACGTCATCATATTTGAAGAAACACTCTTATTAAAATACTGACCCAAGACATGTATCTTTAAATATGACTTTTTTTTACTTGTTCGGAAGACAAAATTTCAACCAAAATTGTCATCATTTCAAATATATGACCATGCAGATATTTAAAATTCCATGGACAAAAAATAATTAAATTATATTTTACAAAATAAGGCCGGTGTGTCCATTCAATCCAATAACACCTGTAATATGACATTTGTAAAAGTAGGCAACAGGCGTAAAAAAAGATAATTGCGTGGTTCCGATAACATTCAATTTTAAAATAGGTGGAGTACGTAGATTTTTTATTTTTTTATATTTTTTTTTCATGTGTGAGTGTCTATAGTGCAGGTTTTCCATTGTTTTCCATATGGTATCTGTGTTGTTTATTTCTTCCTATCAGATGTACAGCCATTACAGATTGGAAGAATAGTTGTATATTGTCTTTTTAAGTTGATGTCAGTTTCCGCACCCACTATTTCTTGCGAGACTTCACGATTTTCGCGAATACATAAACAAACGTTTAGGGTCGGCGTGAAAACCTAGGTGGGGGTCGGGTAACCTGAACCAAACAACTTTTTTATTTGACCTAACATGACTCCAGAAATATAGTAGATAGGTGGGATTTATCTTATCTTAAAGACAAGATGTCAAGAAGTTGCTGGTGACAATAGTTCCGTAACAGTTGATGAGGTGTAACAGAAGTAAATAAAGACAATTAAGTCTAAACAATGTGTGCTTTCGATTACGCTCAATATCAGAAGAGGTGGGTAGGTAGAGTTTCTTTTTTCTTTTTGTGCGAGTGTGTAGTCCAGGTAGTTATGTTTTCTCTTGTTTTCCACTTCTTCCAATCTGATGTACAACCATTACAGATTGGAAGAACATGTTTATATTGTCTTTTTAAGTCGATGTCAGTTTCCGCATCCTCTATTTCTCGCGATACTTCACACACAATTTTCGCGATTTTATCATTTTTTTCTCGAATATGTAAACAAATGTTTAGGGTCGGCAGTGAAAAGCTGGGTGGGTTCGGGTAACCGGGATCAAACTATATTTTTAGGCCTTATGAGATTCAGATGTAGACACACACAATTATGCAGACTATGCTGTTATAGGCTGAATGCCGGACAGTTTCTCTCTGGGATGTGATTTTTTAAAAATTAACCAATGATACCTTGGCAAGAAAATCTACATGGTATTAGAAAGAAATTGTCCTAAGCTTACCTTTTTGCACGTAAAAATGTTCAGGGTCAGCGGTTTAAACTAGGGTAGTTCGTGTTATCGGAAAACAGTATTTTGTTTGGCATTACTATGGTCGTAAACATTATCTCAGTTGTACTACACAACGGGAAAACTGCATGTATAACATACATATCTAGATCTCTTCGACTTAAAACCGGCTTGAAAATCTGCAGACCTTGTGAAGGACGCCTCGAATAGTTTTATGCAGTTGAATGCACTTTGAAATTACATTGCTGGAAAGTTGGAGAAAATGATAATAAATTCAATTTATTTTTAGTGATATTGTTTGGATCATAATAATATCGATTCAAAAACACCACGACTAAAGTCTTAACGTGACGAAATAACATGAAAATATACACAGACTGTAAACTCTCTACTCTTCTTCAATATGCAAGACTTTTTTTATGGAAATATCAGCTCTCCCACGTGATTCTTCTAACCACAAAATGACATAGCACCAAGATGCCAAACTTTAGCTTATACTGCTGCAGGCAAACCATATATTATGTGTATCGATTAAAATGTGTCAGATTTAAATTTAACTGTAGTCATAGTGATGGTTTTTAGTATTAATGAATTTGGATGTGTTTCCTGATGCCTACAAGGTATGGCGGAATTATAATATCATTGGGAGGTCGGTTCTTCTTCCTTTGTCGTATCTTCACTGTCTACTGAAAGGTTTTTAGTAGTGGTTCGTAGTCGTGTACAATATATGTGCAAGGCACAAATACGTAGGGTTCGAAATAACCAAGGTAACGTTGTCATACCGCAATAAACTTTGAGCGACGTACTGACAGGTATCGTTTCATCAACTTCCTATTTTCCTTGAGACCTAATTTCCTGATGAAATACAACCCTCGCTTTATTTCAAATTAACAGAAGTGGCGATGAGGACATGGGGACAGTAGGTATTCTGCTCGTTTTGCGAGTTTCGAATAATAGGAACATTATGTGTCGGTCGTACACATCGATAAGTGAAAAAACTCCAACATTACCGAGACCTTAACAAACAGTATAGCTGGCTACCTTTGGTCTCAACACGGTAGACTCCGCATTCATGTAATTAAAATTCGATATCTTGTGTTTGTGACTAAGGAGTCACCGGGTTCACATACGCAACCCTATCCTAAATAATGTTTCATGACATAGGTGAAACCGAAGCTTAAATTCAGAATACTTTGCTGTAAGTTGTTCTTCAGATAGAGAGCCGCGCATATGCTTTCCTCTAAAACGTTGGATTCTTCTTTAAGTCAAGAATCCACATTTGTATGAAATATGATAATGTTAGCTCTATTCCAGAAGGAATGACTTCCACTAATAGTTTATTTATCTACTAATAAAATGCAAAAGTACAATCACATAATACGTCAAGGGATACACATTGCGTCATTTAAGACCTTTTCACTTATTCTGCGAAGTTCAGCTGCAGTAACTTAAGTTTTTCATTTCAGATTGTTTTACAACGCAATGATGTGATGACATGTAATATATACTACGTCGTCTCCACCGGGAATGACGAAAAGACATTTCTCACTCACGTAAATGAGTACTTTATATAATATATCTAATATACACAGTTGTCTACTTTCTGTAATCTTATAAGTTATACACTATAAAGACAACAGGGGTTGCGTTATTTTGTACATTCTACTCTGCAAATACACTTGTGCGACCAATTATAACTCATTTAATTAAATTAAGACGATTTCATTATGTGAAAATAACGTTGCTTTGATCTTCTTTTTTAAAATGCCTTTGAGGTCAGAAACTGAAAACGTATACTCGGAGTTAAATTAAAATGTACTGACAAGACATTTGTAATAATATTAAGCACACGAGTCGTGGCAAGGAGAAATACTCAAACCCTACAAAAGATGTAACCTCTAGAGTATACTGAATAGCAGGTGTAGGATACCTCAAAGCTCGCTTTTATGCAATCCTTTTTGGACTTCACACTCGAAATAGTAGACTACAGTGTACCGACATCTTGAAAACATTAATGTAGAGTGTATTGATTCTGCTCAAGTGCAATGGAGTGAAAAATGCCTTTAATTCGCCAGTTATAAATTTGTCCTTTAAATTCCCAAAACGCCTTGAAAGAGCAAATGCTGAACAGCAACTCATCGTGGGACTGATGGGCCTTAATTACAGGGTTTAGCTACTAATGAAGAGCATGATTATCCTATAGACCGACAGCCAATATCTACGTTTTCTACGTTCGACTAGTGTTGTAATTTATCCTGAAATAAGTACGTATATACGGTACACCATTTGAGCTGCAGTTACTATGGTAACTTTAGTGAGGTACACGTGATCATAGCTTCATTTTCGATGTCTAGGCGTTCGTCGCGTAGTAGACCGTAGATTAATGTTGTAACAATAATATAACAAATAACGATTCTCGTATGGCCAGGTATCGTATGCTACTTATCCGCATGTTGGATATCTGTTGAATTATTTCTAAGAGAAAATGTCAAAATTGATGACTATGAGACACCTAAAGCGATAGGATATTTCGGCGTTCTTCTCTTATACTAACATACCAATCACGGAAGAAAAATCCAAGGGCCTTCGTTTTGAAGTTTGATGTTCTATAGGGAACTAATGTGTTAAAGTATTTCATGCAACTTGAAAAGAATCACTCAGAAGGCTGTGATTTCCTTATCGATGTCGACGAGATCAATATAACTTCTTATAAATCAATCAATGAATGGTTTGATTTCTAAAACGATGAATGGAAACGTGTTTAAAAAAAGAAGTAAATTTCTTTCATCAGCTTTAATGCATACATTCAACCATATGACCACATAGATGACTCTTCTTAGCACGACAGTCAAATTTCTAAACCACTGTCCTTATTGAAAAGGTTCGTCCTTGTCACTTTGAACAAAATTTGAAAGAAATTCGTCATACTTATTTCTCACAAAGCGTCTAAAACCTGCAAAATGTGTCTAGATTTTCGTGACCTTGGATACAACTTGCCCTTGGTAATATTTGGTAAACAAGTAAATGGGTTCTCTAGTTTGTGAGTTATGTGGTGAACAGTGATTTTGTACAACAAAGATGGTTGTGATGTGGCTGCTATTCGACTACGTCTTGAAAAAAAGTGGCGATTGTTCATGCCCAGTATAATAGCCTATACTATCTACATATACTTTGTGCTAGGTTTGAATGAAATTGGATAATGAATGTCAGCTTACATTTGAATGGAGTCTCTATGTATTATTTCTTTTTGATTCAGTGGTAAACTGGTTTTGTACAACATAATTGTTTGGCTGTCATTTGCCCATACTCATCGATATGGATATCTTTGAATATCCTCAAAGTCCGTCAACTGTCAAAGCCGGCTGTATGATAGTCCGGGTTGCTTTCATCGATAGAATGAAATTAACATTCTGGCCAGCCATAATGTACTGCTAATAACACATTGAATCATACGAAGAAAATGCCCCTCTTCTGAAGTCATCAATTTATATACTCTGCACTTAGCCTTGAAGTGTCATTTATGTATATAACTCAGTCGAGTCATTTCACATTTGCCTAAACATCAATGGACCATATGGTATACTTAACCTGTCACCGGTAGCCGTTGTCTCAATACATAACCCATTTAAAAACTTTATGAATATTAGACGAGCAATTTGCATAAATAATTATTTTGGTAATTAGACTTATGAATGTATAATTCTGTATGTACATTGATGACAAAGCACACGTGTGCAATAAATTCTGTTTTAACTTTAATGAGTATTTGCATAAATGATGAGTTTCGGAAAAGATTCAACATTCGCATACGTCTAGAGGTACTTACATGGATTGTAACAAAGTGCAAATGCTCAATATTATAGTATATAGCTTATTGGTATAGCTTTTAACTTTAAAGAGACATTTGCATAATTAACGATTTATGGTAATTAACTCCAATAATATCATGGAAAGGATGCTTCAAATTTCAGCAAGTTCTTGATGATCACACATGTTCAGCAACATGACTGTAGCTTTACATTTAAATGAGTTAAGGGATATATCATTCCGACAACTGCAGCTGCTTAATCTGATGATTTAGGACATTTTAGCCGACCGCTGTGTCTCAAAAACTCTAAATATTACGTTAAAGCGTTCAAAAGTAATTCTTCTGACTTTTAGGGTTACCTGTAGGATTGTCAAACAAGAACAACATTTCACAGAAATGAATTGATACAATTCTTCCAAATAACGCTATATATAGCAGTGACTTGCACCCACATTGGGAACACTATAAGGTCGTAAACCTTGATAAAATGACCGTAAACAGGTATGAATCACTGACAGGTAATTCAGAAAAGAAGGAAACATCATAAACAACGTAAATGATCGTTTGAAAAATCGACGTGTTTTTACAACTTTAATTCAGTCGGGAGATAAACACTCAATTGACGTGTAAAAAACACAACATCGTTAAAACCTAGCAAAGTACCGTAACTAAGTGACTCTAAAATTCATCAAATGTATAATGCACCTCAGGTAGTAATATGGTCGAATGTAATAACTTTGGTGCGATCAAATTGAAGAGCAACTAGAAAGCTCACCTTGTCATATGAAAATCTCTTCACTGGTCCGTTTGAGTACTAATTTAAGTCAACTTTAGTGTTCACAGTCTAGCTTTACAGGAAGTCGACAACACTACATCCTTCAATAGAGTTAACACAGGCGTCCATATTGGGTTATAAATCTACTGACAGACGGTGAGCACTTATTTTCTTCTTTAAATTTCAACTGAGAATCGGCCTAGTGTTTTGGCGCTCGTCTGTCCCCTACCACGCCTGGCATTTCGCTAGAAAAAGTTTATAAAATTCTAAAAATAGACTACAATTTCTTGCAGTGGAGTTCAACCGCAATTGAATATGGTAATGATGTTTACATCGCATAGCCCGACTTGATTCATACATGGTGATGCTATTGACGTCCTCTCACAGTTGAAAAAAATAAATTCCAATAAGAATTTGTGCCTTGTTTCTGGCCGAAGCTTCATTAAAGTAAATGGCCCCTAGTGAAATGGCGGGCATGGTAGGGGAAAGGTGAGAGCCAAAAACACCACACAACTGCATGCTAGTTTAACTGAGAATGGGGTGGAGTTTTCTTGAACAAGCTAACAGCAAAAGGCACATACAGCATTAAAGCACTTAGCATATAGGTTTGAAATAGGTTCTCTGTCAAAAGAACCACGGTAATGATTGAACGATGTAATTATCAACAAATTAATGACCTTCGAAGCAAAACAATTTTTAATAAACTAATTAGTATTTTGCATCTCAATGGAATCAAAATCAATTCCTTCTTCATCATCAGAACGTAATTATGTATCAAATTTCATTTTTAAAAACCATAGCTACAAGCAATAATAAATATATAATGGGTGACAAGTTTCAATTCACAATATCAAAATTTAACATTTACTTTTGAATCTTTGGTTAAGTACAAAGGGAATGTACGAGGGTAGACAAAAACAACAACCCATATGATATTTTGTCGTTCTGACATGCTCTCGATTTCAAGAAAGAAATAAGTCATTTGATTTGCAAGAAAAGACTGCAAGCACACTGTCGGTTTTGTCAAACAAGGTATTTAGGAGCTAAGGAAAAGGTTAGTAATCTAAACAATAACCAATGCATTTGTCTAATTCATGACAACTTTTGTCTTTGTGTTTCTATGTCCAAAATAGCAAAGTCTGTATAATTCCATCAATATGACCAACAATTCCCTAAAACAAAAGTGTTTTTTTGATTTACTGCAAGTCTTCGGTTACATACCAATTTGAATATTTTAAACCCTACGTAATATAAACATAATACCTTTTAAGTTCAACATACATGATGACGAGTTAGTTACTTGTAGATCTGAAAAGATGATTAATTAAAGGGAACAGTTTGTAAGTTCCATAATTCCAAGGAATTCATGGCATATTCATAAAAAATATATCAAGGAAATGTCAAATTCCTACAATACTTTGATTCATAGTAGCGAAAGTAGCACCACTATTATTTGCATTCTACTTCATCTCTTTGGCTGTTTGATTATAGAGATAAGCCAAGAATAACATACACTATATTACGATGGAGCCGTTGTTATCTGTCTTTGCGTTGTCTCTCACTTGTCAACTACAGCGAAGGATCCGTCTTTCAGCTTGCTTTCATTACAAGATTGAGATCTTTGATAACATGACAAATAGACAGCCGATTCTTCATATATGTTGTCTTTTTATCACCCCATCGCCTTTATACTCATTGGAAACCTCTGATCACTGTTTTATTTATTCCCACGTGTGGAATAAATTGAGTACCTCGAAAGTTCAAACGTGTCAATTGTCATTTATATTTTAGGTTTTGATATTAATCATTGCGTTATTAGATGCCACTTAATAATATGATGATTTAATTTATAATTTTTAATTTTGTGTAGGGTGTAAAGTGTCATTTATTTTTTAGATGTCAATACGTCATTTCGTAATTAAATCCCACTTGTAATATGGTGACTCAATTTACTTTTTTGCTAAAGATAAATTTATGGACTTGATGAAATTAATATCATCGAAGGCTTAATTTATTGCATGTGTGATTAATGATTTTTTTTTCAAACGAGAGTTTGGAGAGAAACATATTTCGCGAGCTACTGATTTGAATAATGTGTAATATATGTGTCTAAACATGGGCTGACACTTCAGAGCCGTAGCTTCAGTTCGTCTTTGTCAGTGTGCATCTTCTTACGAAGTGCTTTTTATTCTACATCTGCACAAGTATAACTAACCCCTGTGTTATATATTATTACTGAGTGAACTCTTCATATTTGTAACCCCCGCATAGATGTATACATGCACATTTCACTATCACATAACATTTTTTGCGGTTGAAGTGACGTTTAAAAATTATTACTTACTGGTTGACATGTAATAAGACCAAACACAGAGACTATGTTTGCTTTTTGTCTCAGCGTTATTAAATAACACAATGCAGCCTGTCATTCACGTGCTATTACACTTACTGAGATATTTATAAATTTAAATAGAAATCGCAACTCTACACTAACAATATGTAAGGTGCCACCTTAAAACACACACACACACACACACACACACACACACACACACACACACACACACACCAGATCCCCGGCCCATTTCAACCCCTTTGATGAATCAAACGATCGACGGAATTGAAACGCCCACTAGACTTGCCACTAATACATACTCCAATGTACTATTTATATTTGGAACCCATTTTCATTTGATACCATATTGTTAAAGGCAGATTGCAGATAGCTTTCGTGATCGCACTGAATGGCATGTTCGCTCCCTGTCAAAGCGAGTTCGAAGAACCGTACGGCTGAGTTCAGTTGGATGTGCCACGTGTATTGCTTCTCAAATTATTACGGCATATCGTTTTGGTTTTTACATAAACTTATTTTATTTTCAGGTAGATTGTATTTCTTGACATGTTCTGTTATTCATTCAGTCTTTTGCTTATTGTTTGCTCGATATCTGATACTATAACGACTTCAATCGTAGTTTGATGGCAAAGTTCTGATATCTAGCACACATACATTATTTCAGGATGAACAATGGATTATTCTTATGACTTATGTTTTCCTTCTTGACGAGTATATAACGGTGACCTGAAGACATCGCAATCAGTTTTGTATAGATGCACCTTCAAAATGGGGCATGTCAACATCAACTTAGTTAATCTATTACTATTTAATATCAGAGAACGCGGGCATATACACACGTGACCACTTTCAAAGAGATGGTGAAAGTAATACCAGGTATTTACTTAGTGAAAATTCAATCTGGCTTCCGGATAATATACATAAAATAGTTCGTCCTTCTACAAATTTGCGGACGTGACATGGATAACTGCCTTTGATTATGTACCTCCTGTATGGCAGTGTTAGGTTATTCTTTTGTCTGTCTGTCTGTCTGTCTGTCTGTCTGTCTGTCTGTCTGTCTGTCTGTCTGTCTGTCCGTCCGTATGCATGCATGCATGCATGCATGCATGCATGTATGTATGTATGTATGTATGTATGTATGTATGTATGTATGTATGTATGTATGTATGTATGTATGTATGTATGTATGTATGTATGTATGTATGTATGTATGCATGTACAAAGAAATGCATATGGAACTTGTCAGTCAGTCCGTATAAATAGATGTAAAATCCGACGTTTCGAATAAAAATTCTTTATCAAGGTATTTATCGGCAAACTTCAGACATGTTAGGTAAACACCTGAATGTATCTGAAATATGTATGTATGTATGTATGTATGTATGTATATGTATGTATGTATGTATGTATGTATGTATGTATGTATGTATGTACGTACGTACGTATGTATGTATGTATGTATGTATGTATGTATGTATGTGGACATGATATCAAAAGCTGCAGCATCGATTCTGGTGTAAAGTGCTAAACATCTTCCATATGCTAATGGCAAGAACTGATTAGGTAAAAATCCAATGAAATTAATTAGTCATTTGCATAATTAATGGTTTTTAGTAATTAGGCTATATCTTTGGAACGCATGCATCAATTCAATATGATTTGGTACATACATTAACCATAACAAAGCACATAATGTCTTGTAAAGTTTATTGAATTAGCTTACATTTGTAATGAATAATTTGCATAATGCAAGTTTTCAATTTCATATAAGTTGGTACATATGTCAACCTAATAATGCACACCTATCCTTTGAAGTTGGTTGACATACCTTATATTTTTAATGAGTAATTTGTAATTGTAATTGTAATGGCTAATCTGCATAATCAATTATTTTCGGTAATAAGGCTATTTCTTACGAATGCAAACTTCAAATTTCACTAAATTTGGTACATTCATCGACCATAACAAATCCTACGTGTTTGATATAGTTGTTTGTGTAGTTTTTAATTGTGATATGCAAGTCGTATCAATAATCATTTTGATAATAAATGAGGCAATATCTTTTTAATACAAGCTTTAAATTTCAAATAATTTAGTACATGTAGTGATGGTAAAGAAGTGCATTTGTCATTTAAAGCCTGTTGTTGTAACTTATCAGCTATTACTATTTAATTTGAATAATCAATCACCTTTTTAATAGGCAATGTAGTAACTATGCAAAATTCAATTTTCATATAGTTTCATACAAGTAATTGTCCAATTAAGGGGTACATCATGTATAATAACTAGAGTTAAGAATTTTGCATTCCAACATTGTATGTAGGCCCAAAAAATCTATGTTTTTGCTCTTACGGGAGGCATTCAGTTTAAATCTGGTTTAAAATCAAGGGCGTTTTCTACCTTGAAAGTTTACTTCTCCATTTGATATTAAGCACATTTAATAACCTATTGCCAACCCTTGCGATCGATATACAATAATGTGGTAAATCCCGTGCATTTCATAATTTCATATCGTGTCCCGTCTCATTATTAACACACTCACTTCCTGGATGATTAGCAAGAAAGGTCTGACTCGCACTTTATATTACACTTCACAATTCTCAACTCTTCCTGTTCAAAGGTCTAAATAGGCTTAAGTAAATAAACGAATACTCCCATGACATATTGTTCTGACGTCATGTCAACGTTCGTAAAACGGAGGTAGGCGATCACAATTATAGACTAGTATTCACATTTAAATCAGTGACGTCATAATACACGTCACAGTAATTCCTAAACAATCAATTTAAATGTGGACACAGATTTTTGAAATACAGACAATTGTTTAAGCGCCTGTCGTTTTCAGATGTGAATGATTAATGCACTTAAGTAGTGTAGGTATACTTGTTTGAAATAAAACTGAAAATCATATTTCATCTTTAATACACTTACCACGGTTGTTGTGGAGTCTTATTAATACTTAATAGTTGTCAAGTTAGTTTGATGTTCTCTGTGTGTTTATATTATATATATATATATATATGAATATATAACTCGGTGAGTATCAATCTGCTAAAACAGTGCTCTATACCGCAGTGGCAGAGCGTAATAGTTTTGGTAGTACTGGAACTCTTTCTTGGTTGTAACTCGGAGTTTCACGCATTGCGCGATCATCAGACAACTCAGAGTTGTCTGATGATCGCGCAATGCGTGAAACTATGAATATAATTATATATGAAAACTATATATATATATATATATATATATATATATATATATATATATATATATATATATATATATATATATATATATATATATATATATATATATATATATAGTTTTGATAGTTCTGGAACTCTTTCTTGGTTGTAACTCGGAGTTTCACGCATAGTGCGATCATCAGACAACTGATTTCTACTCTCTGGGTGTGCTGTTTATATAGAGTGCAGACAATAGGTGCTGTGTGTGAAGGTGTTGGTTGTTATTGTGTGAGGTATTGGGTGCGGGCAAGTAGGTGTTGGCGGGTTGTTTCATGTCGGGCTTTGGTGTTCCGTTAGTTAACGGGTTTAGTTTAGGTGATAGATACTCTATTAAAGTTGGACAAATAAAACTTATTCTCGTGTCGGCATTTAGATATCAACTCAGTTCTTTTGTTTAGTGTGGAGTTTTTGTCTGCTTTAATAATGGTTAGTTTTTCAGTTAAACACAGGTTTTGTTTTATTGGTGTACGCTTGGGCTGTCTTGCTGATGGACCAGGATACGGAAAAAGGCTCGTTGTTTCTTTTCAGTTTCCAAATGTGTTTTGATAGTTCTGTGCTGTTTTCGTGTTTTTCATGTTTGAATGACTGTTCCCAGCAGACTCCAAGTTACACAAAATATTCAACAGAAACAATGTCAAAGTCAGCTGCATGCCAAACATGGCAACCATGATCAAAGCGCACAACTCCACCATCTCCAACAGCGAAACTATACCCACTCAAAAACCATGTAATTGCAGACAGAAAGACACCTGCCCTTTGAACGGCGAATGCCAAACGAAAAACATCGTATACCAAGCCATCGTCCATGGAAAAAACAAACAAAAGTATATAACAGAGAACAACTTCAAACAGAGATACGCCAACCACAAACAGTCATTCGCTCTGCCACTGCGGTATAGAGCACTGTCTTAGCAGATTGATACTCACCGAGTTATATATATATATATATATATATATATATATATATATATATATACCGGTATATATATATATATATATATATATATATATATATATATATATATATATATATATATATATATATATATATATATATATCATCATCAGAAAAATTATTACGCTCTGCCACTGCGGTATAGAGCACTGTCTTAGCAGATTGATTGATACTCACCGAGTTATATATATATATATATATATATATATATATATATATATATATATATATATATATATATATATATATATATATATATATATATATATATATATATATATATATATATCAACATTAGGATTTATGATAAATAATAATAAGTCTCGCAAGAAATAGTGGGTGCGGAAACTGACATTAACTTAAAAAGACAATATAAAACTATTCTCCCAATCTGTAATGGCTGTACAATTGATGGGAAGAAATAAACAACACAGAGACCTTTTGAAAAACAATGGAAACCCTGAACTAGACACTCACACATGAAACAAATATAATAAAATAAAATAAAAAATCTAACTACCCCACCTATTTTAGAATTGAATGCAAGCGGAACCACATAATTCTTTTACGCCTAACCACTGCAACGTAGATACGAATGTATTCAAAAGAACATGAACACGCTCACCATCACGAGAAAATTAACATATGAAAATTTTATCAGATATTTCAATAGACACGTTCTTATTAAAACACACATCTAAAATGTCAAGACTCAAAATTCAATATAAGAGAATCAATACAATGACAGTCTGTAAAGAACATCAAATACATAGCTTCAATTGTGTCAATACATTACTTTACATATAATGAAAGTAGACATACCAATAGAAACAAATTACTCAATTGATTCAATTTTTAGCCAATAATTATTGAGCGATCAATAGCGTCGTTACAATCGTTCCTTTGTATCTTGAAAGTAATTTGGAGTATAAATCATTAACTAGTCATTCAATAATACTATAAACAAAAGTTATTTTCTGAATTGCACACGGACAATTTTATTTTGTCGGTGACGATGAGTTCAGAATGCAAGAGCACGTCTAGCGTACTAGTCACAAGTATTGGATATACGATCCAACATATCATGTCGTGTTACATAAACGTTCTCGTTATTTCAATGACAATATACAATACACAGTATTATAATAATCTTGCCTTATGCATTCACATTGGTGAGGAAAGGATATAATGGAATCAAATAGACAAAGTGACAAATATATCATAGTACGTGTGATAACAATCTTCGTGAACTTTAGAGTTGGTATTTAGTTTGGATTTTAAATTTAAAAAAAAAATTCATCATGGCGTCCTACTTGAAAACTAAATATAAAACAACGTATACCAAGTCCTTGTTTGTAACTCAATAAACTGCAGAAAATTACGAAAATACGTAAAATGTGTGTTATTGTGTTTTGCATAGTATTGAGTTACAAACACATACTTGGTCAATGTTGTTTCATATTGATTTTTTCATGTAGGAAACCAGGATAAAATTGTTTTATAGATTCAAAATCCAAAATAAATACCCAAACCTCATCCGTATGGCCACTTCACTGTAAGCTGATTTCATTAGGTGTTCCTAAAATTACTTTTGAAAAATGCAGTAAAAATCGAAAATTTACGACTTAAACAATTCATAAATTCTAATTTTGCCACTTGTAATAACGTAATAATGGTGCTATACTTCCTGAAGTATAGTCGATTGCGATGTTGGAGGCTTGGTTAGCTGTTCAAATCCACGCTAAAAAAATCAAAGGGATATTGATTTATTAAAGGGATGTCCAAACACAATTTGCAAAATCGATATTTGTGCATCGGTGAGGCTAAATAAACTAAACCGATCAGACAGGAGCATTACGTTTCTCATTATCACTAACGATGATAAATTATAATCTCCGATGCAACCACTATGTGTTGGTGTATTCATATCGCTTGTCACTGTCCTCTCTATCATGTTGTATCTGAATGGGTTATTCTAAAGAATATGAAAACTTCATCACAGAGCTAGCTATGCAAACAGATGATGCAAGTATATTAAGTTGAAGTTATCGTAATGACTTGAGGAGAGAGCAAATGAGAATTATGTTTAGAAATATTCACAACATGTTAGTCTTATTATCATTGCCATGAATTTACGAGATAGGAGATAAGATAACATAATGTTTGCAATGCAGCAATGTGACAATGATTTATGGCACAATGAAGTGTTTTTTGCCGGATCTGAAAGGTTGCATCCTTTATGACACAACTCCTTGGTTTGTTGGCATGATCACTTCGTACACATAATGTAACAAAACAACGCTACAAAACAAGTAAATGTTTCTGTACAATACTGCTGCGCAAGTTTATTCCACTGTCAGTAAGTGATATGATGAAATGGCATCATGAAGAAAAAATCACGGAACAAGCATTTTGCATATACAGCCATTAAAGGGAAGGTATGATGTGATTAGTCGGAACGGGATTACTGATGCCTGTCTTATGACAGCAAAATAGGCAATCTATTTTACAACACCTCTTTTTTTTTACTTGTCACAATATTAAACGTTGCAATTCAAGCATTTGAATGTTGATATGGCAGGAAATAACTCTTGTAATAGAGTTGATAGAGTTCGTAGACATGTTTTCCATGGCAGACAAGGAGCGATTTCATGTGAATTAAATTAAATTATCAGCATCACGTTATAACACTATTTAGTTAAACAAATGAAACAAAGTGTATGATTCTCATAGCATTACTAAAGAGTTAAATCAAACCTATGCAACACATCGTTGTGACAAGAGTTGTCAATTACGAAACGGTTCCAGTCAATTTAAAAGGCCCACGTTTTACCCCCAAAGTTAATACCATTGGCTCCACACGTCAAATCTCCTAAACTATCACTGTCGCTATTATTGCCAGGGGTCCAATTACACGTGTGTTCATTTCACCACAATTCACCTGACGTATCGTGCTCAGTATAATAAGGCTAATAAAGCACGCATTCGACAATATCACGACTTTACATACGCCATGAGGCTTGTAGTAGTGTGACACAAATACTCGGGCTGTCATTGTCTGATCATGAGGCCCCCAAGCATCGTTATTTCGGTCACGAGCTCAACCCCTGTGTTGGCAAAATATGCATGATATTAGCCTCGCTGACACACAAAATTACTGAAGTCAATACTGAAGAGCAATGTACCTCACGTTGCAAGAACATTATGCTTCCATGTATTAATAAACAGCCAGAAGTAAATAGGGTTATTCCATGTCAGACTGACTAAAACTTAAGGGAATTCGATATGTTCTCCTATGGTAGAGAAATAGACTCCGTAACAGTTGTTACCCTTGCCATAGCTCACCATCTCCTTAGAAAAATACACACATTGGCATGTAGATCACGGATTGCACATATAGAACAGATAACATCCTAGCTTTTTGACTGCTCGAGACACTGCTAATATATGACAAGTTCAAAAGATCAGCTTCACGCTGGAATAGCAGACAAACAAATAAGCACGCCACACTGATAACAACCGAGGAAGCACTATAATGAATTCAGAACCCTGAAGGCAATAACTTGATATACAAATGTAATACCTGAATACGATGTGGGAAATACCTGTGTCAACTGATGTCTTGATACGAATATAATGTTATGTTATGTTATTTTATGTTATTCTGTTATGTTATACCTGAATATCATTTCTAAAAAAGGTGCATTCGGCTTAAACTGTCAGGCAGATCAAAATGTAATGTATAAATGTTAGTCCCCATCATTGGTAAATAGTAAACAATATTAAGTTTAAGAGCTGCAATACTTATGATATATCGTCCATCGATTGGGCCAGCGTCCAAACAAACAAACAAAATGAAGTCAGTTGTTACGAAAGCTCAAAAGAGGCACACAGAAAAGATTCAATGAATGTGGAAAGCAGTAAATAAGTTTTGAATTATAAATGCGTCTGTATCAAACACTGAAATACATTGGTTTATAACACTATAGCACAAAAGAAATACGCCATCCGCTAATTTAAAACACCAGTTACTTTCAAGACGCTTTGGCTATCAGCCATTTGTGAAGATGTGTTTACTGTGATGAATTGTGATGGGATGGCCAAATAATAGCCAAAGGAAGTTGATCCGGCTATTATCATATAAATAAGGTAAAACAAATCGAATTTGCGTCTGTCAACATCCAAGATTGCTTTTATCAAATCATCATGAACATACGTGATTACGTAGTGGCATTAATCAATACCAATTGACACACACATATAGACAGAGAGACACACACTAAAACATAGGCAAAGTCACAGAGAGACAGACAGACTCACAGACTCACTCACACACACACACACACACACACACACACACACACACACACACACACACACACCGGACACAGACAGATTACATGAGCGCAGTCATGAAAGGGCAGCTTCACGTTAGTTGGATCCGTTGGTTAAAAGTCTGATGGAGGCTTGTGTGGCGCCATCGTTCCCTTTTACCATGCTTTTTCGCCTTGGTACAGCAATGGATGGACTATCAAATCTCACTAATATATTATGATACAGCGTTTCATGGTGAAACTCATCCTTCCGACTTTTCAATGAGAGGATATTCACACATTCAGTCAGTAACTTTTCTGTGTAGAGAAAATTACTTTTTTGAACAGCATGGACCTGACATGTTTTGCACCAAGGTAATTGAACTCCATGGGAAGTTGTCCTAAAACAGACAATGAAGGGTATCTAATACAGTGTGTCTTTAGTTTATACTTGAAAGATACAAATGACGACGACAAAATTCTACTTTAAAACTAAATCATCTGAAATATCGTATTTTGTCGTTTTTGCCGTATTATGCAAAGGTTTGAACGAAAACGTATGAGCGCATATTCTTTTGCAAAACACTATATGTGATTAATATAAATAATATAATATTCATTATCATATTAAAATGTTATACATACATACATACATACATACATACATACATACATACATACATACATACATACATACATACATACATACATACATACATACATACATACATACATACCACATACATACATACATACATACATACATACATACATACATACTCTATGTTTCTACTGCTATTAATATTGCTTTAGTAAACTTTTCAATGCACGCAAAAATCAATACACATTTCATATGTACCAATATGTATACCATTGTATTAACATATATATATATATATATATATATATATATTAATATATATATATATATATATATATATATATATATATATATATATATATATATATATATATAACAGTACATATTTCGTTCGTATATATATATATACGGGTTTATCCACCTTTACTGAAGAAAAGTGTCTATTCATGACACATATGTATGCTGTCGTCCTTTCAAGGACGAATAACAAACGGTTTACTATTTCTCTCATTAGCATGAATATCAATATGAACCCGAAGATGTAATATAACACAGCTCTCCTTGTGCCCATGGATAATTGTGCGTATTCCAGATTATATGGATGCGTAATATTTGGAAAGGATTTTCTGAGTACCAGGAAAGGATTGGGATTAATGACAGACAATAATGCAGTCTTTTAGATACTGATGAGGAAACACGGTAAACCACGCATACACAAATGATGGATTGCTTTCAGAAAATGGCAGCAACATCATCAAGATAAATTAGATAGCTTGTTTCGATGTCCAATTTAATACTTTAGTCTTTAAAAGGGAATGCCGTGCATCCATTGGATTGTTCGGCCTCGGCCAAAATAATGAAGGTCATTAATTTCATTTTGTATACGTTACATTTCATCAAATAGATTCGTGACTATTGTATCCACATTGAAATCAAGCGTAGATATGTCGAATAGAATGTATTTTGGTGGCCATACCTTGCCAAGTCAAGCATAGTAGTTTTGTTAACTATATGGGTATACGTATAATTGTAGCAACAGACAAAGTGCACTCTAGATATGCAATGTTTGGTCACGATGTATGCAAGGGATTTAGGTTTTTGGATGTTGAACACAAAAAGATGACAAAGTACATATTCCGTTAATTGTATTCTTTAATTAAATCGCAAGGAAATTTTGTATAAGGGGTTGGTCATTTTGTACTTGCGGATGAGGGGGGGGGATCCGGGGTTTTGGTGTGGCTGCTCATTTTTGAAACATCACTTCAAGCGGGGACTGTAATTTTGGCAAACACCAATACTAATCCATAACATGTGTACATAACGTTGTTTTATTATATCGCCATAATCTACTGCCATGTATCTTGCCTTAAACTTTAGCAAATACACACACTGAATGATTGGTATCAATTTTTGAAGATAAGCTACTTTCTGATAATATTTCGTAATAGTAATGGAGAAACATGAGTCATGCGTGGGTACATGGACAAGATAACCTTACAGTTAATTAAAGGAATGATATAACAAACATTATGCATGGTCTGGGGTAATTTATGAAAAGTGTGTTCTCTCTACCGGGGTTCTACTTGAGTCATCCAACCGAATGGGGGTGTTTTGAGAAAACTGAAGCGAAACTTCAAAGAACTGACACCCGGCCAGTAAATATGACCAGTCCCTTATTATCTTATACTTTGTATTATTTAAATAATAGTTGTGCCTGGCAAATGATACATTTATCATACCCCATCGATAATATGACGTTATACAACACATATATCAGCCTTATGCCTAAAATAACTTGCCAATTCAGAGACAAATTCATTAGGTCTGTTAACACAAGTACGAGTAAACAACACTAAGTACCATTCAGTTGGGTACATTTTGACATTTAATGACGTTAGGGTCAACTGGTTAAAAAGATATATAAAGTACTAGCGATACCATTTGTGGTAATTACATACGTGGTTTGATGTCACGACATGTACGAAACTGATGACTTTTATCCCAGTCTCCGAGTCAATAGCAATAAAGTTATGCATACAAAATCATAGGTTGCCTTAGACTTGGTTCAGATATTAAACCCAATACTAAATGTCCTCATAAGAATAATTAATTTAGTTCTGACAATAGACATGCTATACCCCTCATCAACGTACATATTGGTTGTCATACTAAAAATAAC
This sequence comes from Glandiceps talaboti, assembly GCF_964340395.1. Lineage (NCBI taxonomy): Eukaryota > Metazoa > Hemichordata > Enteropneusta > Spengelidae > Glandiceps > Glandiceps talaboti. Next base: position 8,538,758 of record NC_135553.1, on the reverse strand, counting down.
ACGGGCTTATCGATAAACGTGGCCTAGTTTCTATGAAAGAAATTGCCAAAGCGACTCAAAAGAACTTGTCAATGGATTGCGTGTCAAAACGATATCTTGTTGGTTATGCTCGATTTTATCATGAGGCTAATATCCCGTACTTTATCGGGGGGGGGGGGGGCATGTGTTGTCTCACGTTCAATAAATATTTCAACAAGCACGGCTTTAAGTCGATCATGTATATCAGATTACCCCGAATATAATCTATCATATCATCCGAGTCCGTTCTTCCGTTCGCTGTACATTCATGTGTGTGTGGCTGAGCTATTCACTTCGTGCTAATAGATAGCTTACTTCCGTTAGTTGGCAATTAGGTCATTAGAAGTGTTATCTAACATAAAGGAAATCCAGGGCACATTTATGGTTAACATGTCGCAAGTATCTGTTCATTAGATACTTGGTATGGAAATGCATTTCGTAAGATATCAACATGTCTTTGACACATTGCAGATAAAATGGGATACTCTTAAACCACCTACTTTAACAGCGCACGCATGTTGAAATGCTTTGTTATGCCTGTTTACGTTTAGTCGTATGCTGGATGTACGACAATTTTATATATTGTGTGATGGATATACAGCTACGGAATTTGAATTCTAAATATATAATCATCAATATGACAAAAAAGCAAATTACGTGTTTTAACGAATTCGAAAGCAAATGTGTTCGGTATACTAAAACAACGTCACTGTTGGTCGTAATTCAATCCTGTAAATTTACTACAATACACTGCAGTGTACGCTGAGAGCAGTTTAACATGCAACCGATGTGGATAGTCGGAAGATCAACAATACAACAGTTGAAACACTATAAGTGTTTTGTACCTACCACGGTGCTAGTATATATCCTTTCAAAGTAATGACTTTGATATACAGGCAGTGTTGGTGAAAACAAATTAAGTTCGTGATCTAAACTTGTGAATAAATGTAAGACTGCATTTTCAAGACCAAAGGAAAAAAATATAAGAATACCACCAGGTCGCTGTTTAACCGTAGGCTTCGAATAGTGAAGTACAAACTAATAGACATTGAAGACAATATATGGGAAATGACATGTCTGAACATATTACTTCCACTGTAATGACATATCGCAAAAGAAGTGTTCAATCGCAAAAAGACGGAAACATTGGTTTACATTGACAACGTCATCTTATCAACAAATTTACATGACTTCACCAGTATCCAGAGCTAGAGGTAACACTGAATGAATACCGTACGATCTTTCCGACAACACTTACATTATGACGAGTGTCATGAGCTATGATAAACTATAAACCCCGTCTAATACCGGATCATCAAAACATACACAACGTGATGAACGAATATATACTATTACACTTACCGAGTGCTTCACACAACTGTTTTTAGTACTTGGAATATTCAAACCCTGAATAGAAATAAGTAGTATGGTATGACTCCGATATAGCTGGCGCATTCACACACTGTACAATCCATTCGTCATAAGCATTTATACTCTTAGTAACGTGTAATTCTACAATGTCGATCAGTGTACTGTACTGAGTCTCGTAAATGATGAACCAGCTAGGGACGCCTAGATATCATCCAATCACTGTTCGTTATTAATCATTCATTTCAGTCGCCAAAGTCAAAGCACACCCAGAAGACTGTTAGATTGGTATAGATGTATTATCACTACAAATGCGACTGTTCAAACCGACCGTTAACGTAATGTGGCAATAAAACCCTACTAATTGCAGATGACCCTATGTCAACGATGTAATGCATGTGAATGTTATGTATGAAAGAGTAAAAGTTGGAGTTGGTATTTAAAAGTCTGATACACAGGTATATTATATATATATATATATATATATATATATATATATATATATATATATATATATATATATATATATATATATATATATATATATATATATACGTGATTGCGTATGGGTGTATATGTATCTATATGTGTATATATATAAAATAGACAGACAGATAGATAGATAGATAGATAGATAGATAGATATTATATGCTTTAAAACAACATAAATACTATTGCATTGACATTCAAGCAATGTCCCTAGATCATGATGGAGATGTATCACGTTACTTAACCACTTAGGATTGTCTTGATTCGACCCATCCACATCGTTCATACCGAGATTCTATCTGTTCTAGAGAATGGCTAGGGAATACCATAGCACACCTTTCCCAGAACTATCAGATTTGGTGTAATGTTAACATCAATTTCAAGTCGGCATCACAAAGCATACCAATTCTGATGTTTTTTTAACGAATGAGTACTTCCCTTTAATACAAATTCTATAAAGGCACGATTTGTGTTTTTTATGAGCACGAACTAGCCGTGTGGTATGATTATTTGTCGTCAACACCCCCACTGCCACCCCCGTATTACGAAAAGGCCATCACCATATGGATGATAGCGATGAATTGTTAACATGTTAAAAAGAAGTACAGCGCAATCGGGAATGGAATTCGTCGGAGTATACTGGTTTGATTAATAGCGTACGGCAAGGAACATAAATTGTTTTGATTTATTCGTCCTAGCATGTGCCTTTGAAGCACGACCAAACCTACCAAGCAACACATTAATCAACGTGCCAACGGACTAATGGTACGTAAGTGTTTTGTTATGATACATTAAACCTTCGCGGGTTATTCGATACATTGAATAGTGAAAGACACCGTTATATACACACTTTCACGAGTAAAAATTGTGTCTTTTCTGCAAGGTAAACACTTGTATATGTGTGCAAAACCATGTTAATACTGTACACATGTGTCATAAAATTAGTAAATGCATAAATCTGACTATGGTAAACACTTTCTCAAAAAACAGACTTTATAGAATTTACGATTTCCGCTTCACTCTACTTCAAACATAAGATATGTTGATACAAGCACAAGTTAGTCACGAGAGTAAATAGCAAAGTATTACATCGACTTGATATAACAGCCTCATGAGTATAACAATGCCATTTCAAAAAATACTATGTATTTTGAATGCAATTCTCACCTTAAAATCAATGTTTGTACACTCAATCTCTACACGCTTAAGATGAAAATACTTGTGTTATGTAAGTGTCCATTAGCTGTAAGTGTTATGCAGTCTTGTGTTAGCACAATCGATGCCTGTGTCTAAAGGGTTAACAACTCTTGAGGAGTAAACCATTGACTTTTATCAAATCCACTTCAATATTGCACAATGTTTGAGGTGTTAGATAGTGAAAACGACGTAATCAGTAAAATGGAGATTAAGTCGATAAACAAACACTTCAAACGAGATATTCTTGTTTGGCAAAAATATAAATCCTCTTCGTTGAGCAAAGATAATATATTAATGCTCGTTCAATACACTATAGAATAGATTTGAATCGTACTTGGAATATTTAACTTGTTAGCACAAAGTTAATCATTATGAGCAGCGTATTTAAAAACCCGTTTTTTCAAACGAAAATTGAGTATCTAAAGTTTAAGGCGTTCAGTTTTGTCTTGTAATGAATTGTGGTAGAATTTCGGAAAACATTACTAATAAATATCCAGTATATATCCGTAGACAGACCTAAAGTACCTTCCATACTCACTCACCTTCCAGGAGAGCATAAATACATTTTACAAACCTGTTGTTGGGGAGGGTCATATTTTGCATTACAATGTTTGGGGGAGGGTCACATTTTACAATCCGCAGTTCTGTGACCAAATTGAAGATTCAATTATTGTCAATTTGTTTTGTGTGTTTTGAGATGTAAAAGTGCGATGAGCACTCAACATTTAATTTTACGAGTACTTTACATGCCAAAATACAAAAATAAAAATACATCTATTGTAAGAATAAATAAAACGATGCATTTTGTTGAGCGTACCATCTCACCTTATCACTCACACTGTCCGTGAATGTTGTTGTTAAAATTTGATGGTGATGGTAGCAGTGATGATGATGATGATGATGATGATGATGATGATGATGATGATGATGATGATTTAGTTTTGAATGTCATGATTTAGTTTTGAATGTCATAGAGAACACGGACAGTGATACATGTACTGACTCGAGTAGTACCAGTGAGTCAGATTAGAGCGACACTGATAATGGCAATACTGAAGGTGAAGGTGATGATGATGACAATAATATCTGGGAACTTTTGCAAGTGACCAGATCAGGCAGAGTATGCACAACGTGAAAAAGTAACTAGCCGGTCTTTTGCTGTTTGTCCCTTTATATGTACAAATATTGCTTTCTAATGCAAAAGTCAAAATCTTTTAATTTGTATGTATACATATAATGGTAATATTGATTAACATTCAGTATATGCAACTGTCATGGGGGGGGGGGGGTCATTTTTTACAAATGGAGAATGGGGGGATGGTCATGTTTTACTTAACAGACCATGTGTGATTTCCTCCGCCCCCTTGTAAATACTGAAGGCTCCCTAAAGCCTTTGTCATTGATTTTCACACCTATATCAGCCTTTTTTATGGTCATGTAAAATCATAACGCAGAGATGTATCCATACATGACAAACACGTTTCTGTTATCCGAACTCTTTCTACAAGTGTGTGTGTGTGTGTGTGTGTGTGTGTGTGTGTGTGTGTGTATGTGTGTGTGTGTGTGTGTGTGTGTGTGTGTGTGTGTGTGTGTGTGTGTGTGTGTGTGTGTGTGTGTGTGTGTGTGTGAACAGAACATATTTAGAAAAGACGGCATTCGGTAAAATAAAATATAATACCCTGATAATGTTATCTGTATTTCAGTAAGGGTGATGCCTGGAAAAGCATTCTGCAACTACAATATCTTTAAAATATATATCTCTGAGAAAACAGGTGGAATCAAGATATTACTCATCCAGATAACATCCTTTCATCGCGTAATCACCTTCTATTGAATGGTTCCGAGACCAAATAATAATAACAGTAGTAGTGATATGACCTTACTTACTGTCATATTGTCCTAAAGTCATGCCGATTAGAGATTATTATCTAAAAGATTAAGGAAAATTAGTATGCAGACTGTATTAATGTGTCCTTTTGCTGTCAGGGGATTTATTGGTTTCACATGACTGTTGAAAATGTGAGCTCATCCTAAATATAATTGACGACTAGGCAGTGAACTGTAAAGTATACAGAAATGCATAAAGATGTAATTATCAATTCTTAAAATCACAGAACGGGTGTGTACCCTTTAAACTACAGATGGAACACAACTCCAGTATTTACATTACTATAGTCTACGTCTTTATTTAAATTAATCACAATATCAAATAGTTCGTATTTGTGTTCACAAAAGAAGCTGAATGATACTGTTTCAGGTGCCAGGTGGCTGCTCCTTTGATAGCTGTTATCAGATGAACTGCTCAGGAACTTACCAGTTTTTCATATATAATCTCATTAAAAACGAATATAAAAAATGTGCAAATCACAGAAAAGTGTATAGCTGTGAAAAACGATTGACAGGCACTGCAATCGATCATAAATTCATTCCTTTATTCAACTGTCACGCAATCTCTATCAGTTATCGAATTACTGACAGCAAACTAACATTGCATTCGTCACGTGTCATCCATTTTATGTTATCCGAATTTTCAAAAATTCCCGCAGCACAAAGGGTCAATCGAGAAATATATTGCTGTAACTGATAAATGATCAAATACTAAAAATGCTGTTTCCGAATACCGGATATGATATTGATCTAATTCGGTCTGCATATATAAGTGACTTCAGAGTCGATGAACTGTTCGCAGGATTTGTCATTCCTTTATTAATTTGGCTGAATGTAAAGAGGAGCTCACGCTGCACACGCAGCTTGGTTCTTACTAGTACAGACAACTTGAATATATATTGTGACATTCGTGTTACCAATGTCTTTCTGGCTGTACCAAGAGATTGAACCAACGTGTCTTCGAGAGCTTCATGGTTGCCATGGATACTAGCTCAAACACTAGGTTTCCATGAACATTTATCTCTATTAAATTTCTGGGGAACATCATACGAAGATAATAAATACACCACGACCTTGTGTTATGTAGATACTTATAGTAATATGTGCATTTTATGCCAAATACTGCGGTCACGTGTCCATTACAGATGAACTGCCTGTTGAAAGAACGACCTTGAGTAGCACGATATTGAATAATACTTTGCAAATAACACACTCCTGCGTCTACGAATTCATTGTTATTATCTAAAAATAAGTTTTATTATAGTCGTCACTTCCACGTTTGACTTCAAGCCTTGTCAATCAACCATCTCTAATCTGTAATCATGTATTATTTAACTGTTCTTTCAGATGTAGGCAACAAAACAAGATGAACGTTCGGTTCTGTAGCAATGACGTAATTTTACAATGATCGTAGTACTCAAAATCACATCCTTAAAATAACGTTCAGGTAAAATGACTATGTCGTTGGTATGAATTAAATCATTCCGTTTTATATTGTACAAAAGTGTGAATAATATACTTTGTTGTTTTCTTTAAACAAAACTTGCACCATCAGTAGTGATAATTTAACTTACAAAATGTAGGTATTCGTGTCGCGACCGAGTGATGAATAAGGCCTGTCATAACAACCTTTTGAAATACAAAAAACATACCCTTTTCGTCGAAAATATACAGAGTGTCTCAGTCAATCGAAATGCGAGTATTGTGAGAGGTGACATATAATAGGATTTCAAACGTTTACATTTCTCGTCTTACTTGCTTCAATCTTGATATCATATACAGGTAGCAGATCTAGAGTACATATAAAACACAGCGGACTCGTTATATGAAAGCGATGCACAAAATACATACAGCTGTATAGCTGAAAAATGACACCCTATTTAATTGTTGATCTACTACTCAAATAGTCCTACAGATGTCAGTAAAGCCCTCAAATACGTTTTCCATTGGCCTCATAATAGAAATGTTGGTCTCTTTAACGTAAAGATCAATAACATTATGGTGTACAAGGTATCAGTAGATAACTTATGAAAGTTGTATTATAGAAACCCATGGACAATATTGAGATCAGATAGTACATCTGAAAATTGTGAGCAAGCTTCAACAAAAGTTTAATATCAGAATGTGAGTTCTATCTCACTCATTATAATTGTAGTCAGTTTGATGTGAATTTGACATTTCCAGGAAGTAGAGGTACGTATTCAATCGACGCATGATGTTTATGATACCTGAAATTGCTCTCAGCAAACTGTGAACATATATGTCATGTTGCTCACTGGTACACTACAAGGTTAAAATAATACACTAAAAATTGAAAGTTCTATGAGATGGGTCAAACTTTTATTAGTTATAAGGACACAATTAAAAAATGATATCCATTATGGAAAGTCCTCTTGCCAGGAACTTCATATTTCATAGAATGCCAAATATAAAACATGAAGCACTCGACTTGCTTTTGTTTTTTTTAAATAAAAGTATATTTATATTAATACGTTTACAGCAATTTTCATGCATTTTAACATGCATGGTGTATATCGTTTGGACGATAATGAAAATGCCACAATAGGTGTATTTTATACTATTCATCATTTACTAGTAACTGCCACACTCAATATATACGCAGTTAAAGTGTAAAGCACTACGTAGCATGATAATCGCTAATGAAAGAGAACGAACACGATCATGCTTCAGGGATCAATTCTTATCAATATTCGAAGCGCATTAGGACATGCCACACTGAAATCATTGTAAAATCTATTTTTTATTATCACCGCAGGGGAAGGTTACTTTCTTTTAGTTTTGCGATAACAGTTGAAATATACAGTGTAGTGATACATTGTATATGTTTAATGTATTGGCATAATGTTATAAAGGGCTTTTTTTCATGGAGTCGATATTTATTGTCATTACATCTGTCGTTTTCCAGTTAAGCCTTCTCCAAACAACGAGGTTTTTTTTATTACCTCTGGATTCTGCAAGGGGGTGTTGCACTACCAATATATGCAGGGATGTCTGTCTGTCTGTCAGTGTCTGTCTGTATGTCTCACCATTGTCCCAAATATGCTTGCACAAATGAGACGATTTCAGTATACATATATGTGCATACACCTTGGAAACATGTCGACGATAGGGGATATATAATAATGGCATGTGTAGATAAGTCACAGTAGTCACATGATCACCAGAAGATTGAAACAGTACATCACATAACAGTATGCCTATTATCTTTGATTACTGTAGTGATTGACTGTGTGTTATGATCCTTTGCATGTTGTACAGAGTCAGTCCCATCTTTGCTACCTATATTTATGTATATCACATTATCTTTACCCATATATTCAATATTTAACAATATTCAAGACATCATTAACTTGATTCACGAGACTGATCCTGACAATATGCCATGTTTTGTAGCCAAAGACCTATCAAAACTCCCCCCTGTAGATGTGGCTCATGTTGGTATGTCTACAATGTTAAAGGAGCTTCGTTCTCTGCGTCAAGATATGACGTCAATGAAGGAAATGATGTCTCTTGATAACAATGAGAAACTATATGATGAAATTAACAGTCTGCGATCCGAGGTGCATGAGCTTAAGGTATCAAGTAAGAGCTCTACTAATGTTCGATTTACAGGGGTTCGCGACACAACGACTAAAAAGGTGTCAGCAGACAATTCGATTGTTTGCTTTACACATGCAAACGATGCTTTGGCAAAGGAAGCAAGTCAACAACATCCACCTGTACAGAATGTTCCATCATATGCTAACATTGTCGCTGCAGATGCAAATATCCAATCAGTGGTTGGCATTGGACGAGGCATTCAGTTTCGACAACCGCTTTCTTAATCTTCAACTACTAGCATTGACGGCAGCTTCACGACGGTAACCAAACGACATCGTAGAACCAAACAATCAGCAAAGCCTTTGTTTGGAACTGATTCGACTACCAATGGTTGCTTGAAGGTTGTAAATTCACGCCCTCCTGCACGTTTGTTTGTACGCAGACTGCTTCCTACCACGTCTAACCAAGTTGCTGTGAACTATGTCAGAAATAAAACTAATATTAAATCCAAATGTGAAAGGTTGAAAACTAAATATGATACCTACGTCTCCTTTGTTGTAGAAGTACCACATGATCAGTTCACTAAACTGTTAGATGCTTCTACTTGGCCTACTGGTGCTCTCGTGGGAAAATATTATCAAACAAAATCTAGTTAGATGGCACTCCGCAATGCTTCTTATAATTGTCGCGGTATTAAATCGGTTGCTACAGCAGTAAATAGCCTCTGTGATAATCATGATATTATCCCTGTATAAGAACACTGGTTGTCTAAGAGTGAACTCCCGCTACTGTCCAAGATCAATGAACAGTTTTATGCCTCTGGTACGATGGCTTTAAACGACGATGCTGGCATAAGAATTGGTATGCCGTATGGTGGAGTGGGAATTCTGTGGAGAAAATCTCTGGCGCAAATTGCCCATCCCAAGCTATGTTTTTATGGCTACGATAGATTGATAGGCTTGCAACTTCGTTACGATAATAAAAACTGCCTCATTCTTTGCGTTTACTTGCCCACTGATTGTGAAGATAATTTTCATACATATGTAAACTACTTGTCTAAGATCAACAATATTATTGAGTCTAGTGAGTATAACAATGTATTTGTAATTGGAGATTGGAATGCAGATCCCAACAAACCTTTTGGTAGAGAATTAAATTCCTTTTGCACATAGATTTATTCTCTCGGACTGTACTATTTTGAGCAATCAATTTACGTATATCAGTGATGCTCAAAACTCAACGACGTGGTTAGATCACTGTGTGTCAACCACTTCTGCTCATGCTTCCATACAATCGATTGCAGTTCTTTTGGATTACCTTCCCTCAGATTATCTTCCTTGCATTCACGTGACAATTCAGATATTAATTTTTCTATCAGCAGTGCTGAGGTTTCTCACTCGATTAACAGTCTTCCAGTTCATGAACATTCTTACTTGGGTTATACTTTGACAGACTCTATGCATGATGATAGTGCAATCAAGCGGCAAATGAAATGTTTTTATAGCCAAGCCAACATTTTACTCCGTAAATTTGCACACTGTACAATTGAGGTTAAGGCTACACTGTTTAGAACCTTTTGCTCGAATATGTACTGCTCACAGCTGTGGTCATTGTACAATAAGAGGTGTTTTAACAACCTTAGAGTTGGTTACAACAATGCTTTTCGCATTCTGATGGGTTAATCGCGTGATTGCAGCGCCAGTCTAATGTTCGTACAGCACACAATCCCCACTTTTGGGGCTCTCAGACGTAAACTGATGTACAACTTTTTTGAATGTATTGGAAACAGTCATAATAGTTTAATTGCAGCGGTGCTCAATTCCAATACAATCCTCTATTCGGGGATTCATAAATTGTATAGAGATTTGTTGTATTTTTAAATGCTTTTATTTGTTCATGAGTGTATTTGTCAGTTTGTCGTACTTGTTTTAAAATGCTGTTTTTTATGTATAGTTTTTATCTATGGGATGTTTATGAGCGTTTTTGCGTTCTTTTCTCTCCCGAAATGAAGTTTAAGAATAATAATTCATTAATTTCCATTTACCAATGATCTTTATCCTGCCCATCAAATACTGCCATTCATGAGTGATTCCTATTTTGAAAGCCGTGCAGCTGTTGAGTTTACTACACTTGTACCTGTGCCCAGAACGGTGATAATTTCAATGCACTGGCCACAAAAGGCCCCCTTTCTTGTCTTTGTAGGCAACATTCTGTTATTAAACTCTAATTTTAATAGAAAGAGTATGACTTCTTTTACAATGTATATCTAAACTAGAACAATTAAAAGGCGTTCATGTACAGTCTCCTTTTCTATGAATAAGCACCGAATTGCAAGTATTAGGCATTCTTAATACACCTTGACGAACAGCATATCATGGGTATTGTCATTACTACAGTTAAGTACCATGCTGGTTTTTTAATCACAAATTCAAGATGACTCAAAGCCGCCGACCGTCGGGGCAGTTTACGACTTGATTAAATCTCAGGAAATGTCTATGTGATAAGTAGCATACAAACGAATGGACATGACGAATCATCTGTTGTTCGACATCCTTAAGTTAAATGGTTGTTTTTAACATTTAATGCTATAACATCCATTCATTTGGTAACCGTCAGAAGGCTATTAAGAGCTGCAGTCTTTTATCGGCCGTATATCGTGTCAAGTGCCATACTACTAACATTTGTTGCTACATAGCGAAATCGATCGTAACCAAGCTTGCCTAAAAATTGTTTGATGTGTGGTGGTAGGCGAGCAGTTTAAGCACAATTCTAAAAGATAGGATGTCGTTAAAAGTGAATTCAATATTCTCGTTGTTGGTGAGCAGCTATCTTTAGCAATTGTTAGTTACGTCAGAATATCACAGGTCTACATCTGGTTCCGATCTGCCTATCTAGGCATTGGCATGTAACAATAACAATTATAACACATCATCTGCGTGAGTCGTGTTGCGATTGGTCAATGTCCTGTCACGTGGTATGCGTAATTTAAATACTGTTGCCCCATAGGTCAATAGTTCCATGAATGACGAGTGGACTATTGTCCGCCCATTGCGCATGCGTGAGCGTCTTCCTTGCAGACGACAAATATTCAGACGGGTCAATGGCCATGGCGGCAAACGATAATTCACGTTTTTGGAAAGTGGCTGAAGAAGATCTTGCAGAACTGGTGTCACACAAAGATGCTAAGCGCACAAAGTGTGTTATCAAAAATGGTTGATGTTGAGGTGATCGACAGGCCCTCGGGGTGAACAGACGTATGCTATTGCCCTCACGGCCAGTCCACATTTGTATACTCACACGCGTTGTATGAACGAGTTCCTGGGTGTATAGCGTTGCTATTCTCTGAACATCAGTTACAATTGTTTATTCAATGACATGCTTGATCAGAAATTCTTCATTACTAAGACGTATCAAGGCACTTCCAGTGAAAAAAATATCCTGACCCAAATTATATCAAAAGTAACTGTTATGCCTTACCATATTGGCACATAGTTATTACGAGTACTTGCTTTATTTATTTGTCACATTTTCCCCTAGACCGTAACATAAGACAGAGTATAAATTATTAGTAAGCCTACATTCTACAACGGCTTCTACAAATACTTCTTAGAAGTGACGTTAATGCAACCGACACTAGTAACATTGCAATGTAGGGGGACATCGACTTCCTAGACGTAAAATTGTAAACAATATTTTCCTACTATGCAGTCCATTAAAAATGCTGTCGAACTAAATAATATTGCCATCACATCTCAATACATTAATAGCCTCGTAGTAGACGAACGTTCGTATGGCAGGTCACTTAGTGAAGCTATCATTACAGTCAGCAAACCCTGTCAGTTTTATTTCGGCCTGTAGTACACTTGTATCGATTATTGCTACCAATTTAAATATGACTTTCGGTGAGAAAATAATAAAATCTGACCTCGGTAACTTTGAAATCTTGTAAATACGCCTTACTGCGCTTGACATGTGTTCGGCAAGTTTGGGCATTACCTGCAAGGGTTTATGGAGAAATCTCTAGTAATGACATCACGTTACCCACAATGTCTTTGACTCGTGTTTGTCTTCTTTACAAAATTTCTTCTCAGCCTACAACATCACAACATGGCAGGTAAATCATGCCTTCTGGAAATATTGGCATCTGGAGCTAATAAACCCAGACAACAGGCTTATGATAAAGCCCATCTTTATATGATGATCTGTAGATTTGGTGGATACTTAGATACTTAGGGAGCCGTCATTATTTATTACCTGGGGGTAGGGTGGATGGGTGGAGGCATTGCTTCGAAAATCCAGACAATTTGAGTAAACCCCCCCCCCCCACCTAGCTGGAATTTTTTAGTAACCCCCTCCCTGACACAAAGATTTTTCGTAACCCCCCATTTTACAGTCAAAACTATTAATGGCATTCTACAAACATTACACATATTGAGGTTGAGTGTTCGATTGAGACACACACACACATACACACATACATACATACATACATACATACATACATACATACATACATACATACATACATACATACACACACACACATACATACATACATACATACATACATACATACATACATACATACATACATACATACATACAAACAAACAAACCCCAACTTTTCTATTTTGAAATTGAATTATTAGCACATTTCCAATGATGCAACATTCAACATGGCGGGTTTGCAAGTTCCCAATTGACTTCGAATTCATGTAACCACTTTCACTGCTTGTTCGTCGGATATCAGATATATCATAAGATTCACGCTTGTGCATTGACAGATCTATATCTTTGAGTCAATTTTCTCTACATCTGTTTTACATCTTCTTTCAATTTCGATATTAAAGCTTTCTAAATGACAATGTGCATTATTAGAAAGAACAGAATTTTGTTAATATGCCCTTCGTATTTAACCACTATTTGTTTGGGTTAAAATACATAGTATATTGAGCATATTTTGAAGTAATAGAAATATACCCTTTTCGACAAATTAAAAAAAAAAACACTCAGGAAATAGTGACATCATCGGGTTATCCTCTTGATTTCCATTCCATCACGGTGACCTTGGATTTCAACGATAGCTTTAATATCAACATTATTAGCTAAATGTAATATCCTAACCACTAATAAACGGGAAGCTGCTTTCCAATAGACTCTAAAATAGAGATTTTCATGTTACCTCGCCACACACTTTATATCCTAAGTTTAGCATGTTCTTACTTTCTCTTATTTTAAAGCCACTACATTTTATTACCATTAAATGTTACTTACTACCCTGACAAAGGAAACGATATTAAAGAATCTCCGTTAAACTTCCCATCAGTAACATTCAATTTCAATGTTTTAATTATTCCACCATGTGTACCAGCTGCGGTAGGTTAGCCAAAATCATCTCTTTTTCCTTATTCAGTTCTGATTCTATTTGCGACGTAGTCTAATGGTTTTTCAATAATGGTTTGATTTCATGAAGCTAAAACCATGTTCCGAAATGGACAATTGAGTTGTCCGTTTCTGTGTGTGTCAGACAATGGAAAGCTGTTTCTGAAATAAAACTTAAATGTTATCCTTATCAGGTGGAGTAATTACAAGGGGGGGGGACAAGGGGGAATGCGCACTTCCAAAACACAATCTGGAAAGGTGATTATCCTTACAGTATCACACACCCCCCACTTGGGATGTGTCTGATGAAATGGAGGTATTGATATTATGGTATGACGCAGTTGCTCACGGTGACTACATGGCAGAAGTAATTTGAGTAGTCGGTGTATCTTGTCATTGATGAGAGAATTTAGTTATTAGATTTTCTTACCTTCAGCGATGTCATTGGGTTAGAGTAACTGCAGTAATAATAACCAAAATGAGAAATGGAAATCTTACAAATTTCATATGCTGTCACTATATCATCGGGTATAAAATTTGCTATAACATAATTTAATATATCATATTAAATAACAACGTTATCAGTGTTACCTAACGTTTTCGATATGTGGTATCCGCTAACACCGATTGGCATTAAATTCCGAAGACGCTCTAAAATTTCAAATAATGGGGATTGGTAATACATCAAAAAATGAATCGGTTATTCGAAATTAACTATATGAATTTCCATGTAGCCTAAAGACGCTAATGTACAAGTTGACCCAAATCTCTCCACCGAGGCTAGTTTTCGTCACACATGTCTGCAAAGTATTCCGGGTTTTAATTGAAATTCTGCCATTATAATTCATATAAATGTCGATATTCATACAATGACGTTATTCAGAACATTTCTTATTTTGATACATTGTTATCCTTTTATTTATCTGTCAGCTTTAATCTGGTATCAATGACGACTCGTGTTTCCTATGGCAACAAGAAAGACAACATAGGACCATGTAGTACTTATTACATATGGGTAATAGAAATAAGAAGGCTGCAAAAGGTAAAAGGAACAAGATTAAGGGCGATAGAATTAAGAAGGCTCCGAAAGGTAGAAGAACAATACTGAAATGCAGTTGCGTCTCTAGGCAAGTGTATGTAAAGTTCATTTGTCTATTTCGCAGTTTAAAAAAATATATCATGTATATGCAGTTACCAAGTTTCTATATTGACAGAGATGTTTTAGCATCGCCGATATACCCCAGACTAATTATGACATGATATGTATTTCAAAAAGCCTGAGAATGTTTTTTGACTAGATGAAATTTACTAAGTGGCTATTAAATCTATTAACCAGGGATACTACAGAACATGTACTGAATTCTATGTATTCCCTGTATTGTTAGTATTTTTATTTGTCGTGTTTAAATTTCTTCAGACTAGTTAGTTGATTCCATAGTGACTTGGAAGACTGACGGGCTGTGTGATGTATTAATTTCATATCCTCTTTTAAATATTTGTTAAGGGTATTTGGTATATGACATGTTATTACAATAAACAAAACTCTACTATAATATGTTAAATAACAAATCTTACTGAACCCAGTTTAAAAGGGCTTGTTCGCACATACATACATGCATACATACATGCGTGCGTGTGTGCACGCGCGCACGCACGCACACACACACAGACACATACATACATACATACATACATACATACATACACACACATACATACATACATACATACATACATACATACATACATACATACATACATACATACATACATACATACATACATACAAACATACATACATACATACATCTAATACGACACATTATTGATAATGACGGTATATTATAAGCGAACGTCAATAAAACTCAACCAGTGATCTGTACTACTGAAAATAGACAGTGTCCTGAAAGGTGAAACTGTGTCCAAGCGTTTATCACAACATTGCGCCCTCTCCAGTTGTGCCACAGACAAGGAAGACTGTGGTTGTACTAGGTAGACGTCCTCCACACTTATTTGACATACAAAATGCAAACGCAAATACTCAAACCACGACAGAGTAACTCAAACCGTCAAAAGACCTGAATAAAAACTGCAAAATCAAGGAAACTAAACACCATTTTTATCTTGATAACTCGTCAGATTATGTCTAATATTTTCAAAGAGCAAAATATCGTATTTTGTGATATCATTTTGTTGATTGTTATCCATATAACAATGATGAATACAAGAATGAGGTAAAACAACTTTATTTTGTCTGCTCATAATATTGTCAGTTTGCAATTTGTATTCTTTTATATGTATTTATAGTGTGCAGTGTTGAACAATCTTGTATATAATATAACACAGCGTGTGACCTTATAGACCAGATAATGATATACAAAGTAGATAGGACAAAAGATAAAAGATTATACAAATCCTCAAACTCTCCCACATTACGTACATTTTCACAGCAATTTGCATGTCATTCGATATTAATTCAAGCAACTGTTGCATTTTACAGACAGCATGGCGCCACAGTATCAGACCTTTTCTAAACACGGTAGACACTGTTCTAGTTATTTGGTACTTCATATATTATGTAGCCTCAATTCCTAATATAACGATAGTTCCTTATTTGTAGTACAGCATCTACTACATCAATGTAAGTTGTCTGGTTGTCAAGGAGGAAATTAAAAATACCTCATGATCGCTGAGCAACCAATCTTTAGCAACATCCCACTAATGTCACAATATATTGTATATACTCACAGTTGGTCCAGGTTGTATATACTCGCAGTGTTTACTAATGGACGTCAAGCTAATGTACACAATACCACCATCATCAACTACTACTACTACTACTACGGACGTCAAGCTAGTACCATGAACTGCTATAGACAGACAGGTATTCCATCTAATTTGACGTGTCAAATATTTTCCAGCTAATGTTTAGTGCTCATAACGGTTAAAACATATGGAAAAATACAGAAGTGTACAGCTACTAGGTGTTCAAATCTGCGCTCGAAAACATAGATAACATCAAAATTATTTTCATTCAATCTGTGAAATTGGGAAAAAAAACTATACTGAACTTCTCAAAAGCCATGTAGTACTTAATTTTAATTGTATCGTATCAAATGACTTGGTGATTGCTTTTAGTGCAAGATGTGCTACAGAGCGAAATATATCAAAATTGTAAAAATCTATGCAAAAATAAATGTCAAATTGGCTTGCTTAACGAATACATTTTTAGTGTATCAACTTATATGCATCTTTTTGGTGACCCCATTAGAAATCCCAATCTGCCAAATCTCCACAACTAAATTTTCTTACATCACCCTATAATTGAACTCTTTCAGTAATGCTCTACGACTAACGTAATGGTAATATTTACTTGATAGATAGCATCGACATTTACTCAGGAATGGTTGGCATGTCTGTTAATAATGTTTGCAATTTTGTCACTCACCTATTAGGAATAATCATTAAATTCAAGATCTAAGATAATGCAAATATGTCGTGACATCACTTAAAGTGTCTTGATATGAAATTTGATGAAGACAGGAATGGACAGATTCGATTGTTCAACAAGTTTTTATACCACGGTTCGTAAATGAAATATTTATGGGGAAGGTGTAAGCTGGGATATTAGAGAGAACTTCTTTATTTTCCATTTGAATTTTTTTTTTAACTCAATAGCATTCTTTGTTAAATCAGTCAGGTAGTTTTGAAGGCTCTCAGGAGAGGAATGTAAATTTCAATATATTTCACTAATGTATTTTTGTATGGAATGTATATTTCAATATATTTCACTAATGCATTATCGTATCGAATGTAAATTTCAATTTATCACGTTAATGTATTATTGCATTCAATATCCTTGTACATGAATCACGATTCCTTCAGTACACGTACCCGCATGACCGCCTATATGTTATAAATTGGTGGGTAGTAATAGGTTAAAATACATTTCATTGAAATGGAAATTAATTTTTTATTCCTGTTTTTTATTGTTGAATTGAATCGCATTAAATGTTTTATCACGATGCTAAAACGAAGCAGGTATGTTGTGATAACGTGGAGCTTTAAGTATTGCAGTCAATAAATATTGTAGGGAACGGAATATCGACAGCTTTCAGATGAACTTATGCCATCTATATTTTACAGAAATGTTGAGGCAAAAACGCGTTTTGTACGTTAAATATTTCATTTTTACGATTCACCTGTTTCTTTGGGGCCGGTCAATTTTTTTTAAAACTGCATATATTATATTATTCAGAGTGAAGACTATGCTAGTTGTATATGCACAACGTCAAGTAAAAAGGGGATAGATTGATACAGATATATCTACCATAATACTTGCAATTATAATGTTTTTTTCTCTATAATCAAAAAGGTCAAGGTCGTTTCCTGATAGGGTCATCAACCGGATGCGAGATGTATTTGAGATATATTTATATAATTCGCAACTATGATCACGTCCTTAGCAACATCCAAATGTTAATATCGCTTGACATAATAAACCATCTTGAAACCAATTCAAGCATTTTGTTAATAAATTCAAATTTATACTTCAATGTATGTTGTCTCACCAATGGACTGAGGCAACAGTATATTTTACAAGCTTCCAATTATCAATATAATATACTGTACTCAGGACATATTCTTATTTTTTCCGTAACAAAACAAAACAAAACAGAACAAAAATAATCGCAAAATATCATTAATATCAAGTCACTACCCACATCAAAACACAAGTTCAAATGAAATGGTGGTTTTAAATATGCTTTACTGTTGACCTTGACCTGCTCACAATTCACAATGTCAAATTATAAGTAAGTCTACATGAAGCAAGTTACCTACTTTTATGACTATCAATTTATTAAGTTCTGTAACGTTAAAGTAGTTCCTGTAATATGTCCATCAATTTATAAGGAACACATTAAGTTAATTGAATGGATTCAATAGAGGATAAAGCAATGATATATCAAAACCGTCTTATTGGCAATACCACAGTACTCATTAACAGTCCAATTTCCATTCAATTTTCAAGTATCATTTATTAATGAATTACAATAATTTCTACGTCAAATGTGTATTCCGGGTTATCAAAATCATCAATAATAAAATTTAATTTAGGTTTAACTTGATCTATAGCCACGTGTCTTGCTGATATTTATAATTACAATGTATTCCACATGACATTTCATTTGACGTAACTCCGGGTTTTATCTTTGTATATGTGGATGAGACAAATATTAGCCAATGTCATGCACTTCACACTTAAAGTGGCACAAACTGTGTTAAAAATACTTACACAGATTTATTAATTATCCACATTAGTCTTTAAAAATAAAAATTATGCCAACAGGCTTTATAGGATAAATGTGCTTTGTTATGGTTGATGTCTGTGCCAAATTACTTGCATTCTTAATATATACCCTAATTACCAAAATCCATTAATTACGCAAATTACTCATAAAAACTAAACAGACTTTGTAGGACATTCATGCTTACTATTGATGATGTATGTACCAAGTTTTGCGGAACTTGAAATATGCATGCGTTAGATATGACTTCATTACTGAAAATCATTAATTATGCGAATCAGTCATTTAACGCTAAAACCTCGGCCAACTGGCTGTATAGGACATGTGCGCTTTGTTATGGTAGATATATGTACCAAATGTTGAAGAATGTGAAGTGTGCATTCATTAGATATAGCTTAATTACTGAAAATAATTAATTATGCAAATTTCTCATTAAAACTATAAGTAACATCAACAAGCATTATAATACATATGCGCTTTGTTATGTTTAATGTATATACAATTGAAGTATACATTCTTAAGATATAGCCTAATTACCGAAAATAATTAATTATGCAAATTAATGCTGAAACGTACAAATTATGCCAAGGATATGTGTGCTTTGTTATGGTTGATGTATATGTCAAATTATATGGAATTTGTAGTGTGCACTCTTAAGATATAGCCTAATTACCAAAGCTCATTAAGTATGCATATTATTCATTAAAACTATAAGCTGCATCAACAAGCTTTACAGCAGATATGCGATATTTTATGTACTAGTATAATGAATAACCAAAATATATTGAATTTGAAGTTTGCATTGTTAAGAAATATCCTCATTACTAAAAAAAAACATTAATTATGCAAATGACTTATTAATCTTCATTGGATGTTTACCAAAATCTTAACAGGTCTTGTGTTTAGCATATGAAAGATGTGTAGCAAAAAAAGTCGATTAACTATTCAAGTATAACGTTAATGTTGATGTATACCTTCTATGACATTACAGTGTGCTGCTCTGGCAATCTTAAAACTGCTGATTGCATAGTAGAGATCTCCTGTACATTCCTGTACGTATAATATATTACGTCATCTGCTCGTCTATAAGTTATATAAATAATCCTAGTACATGTATCAGTTTTGAGTTCAGTCAAATGAAGGTGATACTGAAGTATACATCAGTAGATAGAATACTGAGTACTTTTTAATATGCAGAAAACATTATACCCCAAAAACATACAAAACTCAGCTTATTTTATGTCTTATCATGAAACTTGCAGGAACTTATTCCAAAAGACAGGCGATTGATTGGTCTATATTGGAAGTACTCATAGTTGCAGATATATGCTTTCGACCAAAAATGCTCATCACCTTGGTAAACAAGCAGTTCAAAACTTATCAGATCACAAATGTATTACTTTTGCTTTAATACGCTGCCTCATACATTTTTAGCTAACGTTAACATCGTATTGTCTACAGTTATAAGTGTGTGTGTGGGGTGTGTGTGGGTGAGAGAGAGAGAGAGAGAGAGAGAGGGAGAGAGAGAGAGAGAGAGAGAGAGAGAGAGAGAGAGAGAGAGAGAGAGAGAGAGAGAGAGAGAGAGAGAGAGAGAGAGAGAGGGGGGGGAAGGGGGGGGGGGTTCGCAGGCAACTTTACTTCGAATCCTTTATTTTGCTATTTTGGAACTGTGTCATTCTTTCTCTCAGTAGACACCTTGCTCAATCATTCGTCAAAGCGAAAATATATATTATGCACAGATATACGTAGGGCCATAAGTAACATTCACGCAACCATTCATGTGACATTAACCTCAGGCAACAATGGCTAATTTGAGAATCACATTTTTGTAATTTTTTGGAATAACATTGAGTAGCTGTAATTCTTTGGCAATTCAAATGTGGATTTTCATATATATGTAATCAACACAGACAACGACTCAGCCAATCTCAGTTACCACAGTAGTTACTGTACACAGATATTGAACACTTCATGGACATGGAGATTTATACACACTTTTCATCAACGACGTGAACTATTATATGCTAGCGAAAGGAATACTTTTGTATCAAGGTACAAATGCTTGGAGGCAGCAAACTTACAATCTTCAATCATATACAATGAAAATGTAGGATTGTGATTTTTTTCATGTTTTTGATAGGTTTTTAATATCAAACTATCCAAGCTAGTATAGCTTCAAGCTTTACACTGCATGAAAGACTGACGGATGGTTATATTCTGCTCAGTATTCAATAGTTTGCACCACCAATGCTATTTATCATACTGCTATATTATCACCAGACTACTATACAATGCCTTTAAACCCGCAATATCTGCAACTGGGAATCATGTCATCAAATAACCAAAGATATAGTCACTAAATATTGGTCAATTACTTATAAAGAGACAGTATAGGTAAATTAGTGTTCGATATTATCTGTATGTATTAGTGTGGTGGAAATTTTCAATCTTAAGCGAAAGATTGGTTTTGAATCTGTCACCTTGTTAACACTGTTCTAGTTGTAACTGTAATAACATTTTTTCACTATATTCACATTTAACACTATATTCTATTTCGGACACTACATGCTATCGACACTACAAATCACCACACCTCACCAGATTCGAGTTTATATTATACATAAGAAATGTAGTAGGTATGAAGACCTTACATTTGTCTAACATACTATATCTCCAACAGTAATATCAATGTTACAGTTATATCAATGTTGCGGACACTGCCTGGCCCATCTTTATTTGTCATGCAAAACACGTCTACAACTTATATCAACTTAAGCTTTTGAAACTGTGAAATATTATCTTACATGTAAAGGCTATGAATAAACTAAAATTGCCAAAATATCTCCAGATCTGCTAGGGGAGACCTGCTATGACTACCTCACCCCAGCAGAGGTCACTCATGCAGTGAACCAACAATCAGATGCACCAATATTTTACTGTCATAATGGGTATTAAACTTTTCTTAAACATCAATTGCTAATGTTAGATGTACTGTCTTTTAGAGATGTGAAATTATTGCTAGGATAGCCTAAACCTGCCTTAAAAGATTCTTAAAGTAAAGAAACTCTCCAAATCTCCCCTGCCAATGATACAACCATCAGATCTGCTGACCATTACTATAATGATGCCATTTAACTTTTGTAATGAAATATTTCACCCCTATGTGTAAAGAATAGTTTAATTTCTGATACTTGATGGTGCTGTCTTAAAGTTATTGTTTAAAAGGCTCTGAATAGCCTAAACGTTAGCTTTCAGAGTAAAAACCTCCAGAGCTTCTAAGGGGGAGACCCCTAGGACCCCCCCCCCCCACAAGAGGTGTACATATCCTAGACTAAAGCTCTTCCACTACCTCTAACTGTCAAGATGCTATTCAACTTTTCCTTTAATATTGCAACCCTATCCAGTTGCTTTTTACATGTTGGTGCTGTCTTGTAAAGCTTGGAAATTATTGTCTGAAAGGGTCTGAATTGCCTAAAGATTGGCTTTAAGACTATAAAATCTCCAGGGTTTCTAGGGGGAGACACCCTAGGATCACCTCCCATAATGGGTGTACATATTCCCATCTGAAGCTTCTCCCTATCTTTTACCGTCAAGATGCATGCTATGTACATTTAAAGAGGCAATGAAATTGCTCTTTTCAAGCAACGGTGTGTAATGAAAGTCTCTGCCGCTCCAGCATGCTTTTCATTTGTTTATTTTTCCTGTTTGTAACAGCTGCTGTTCATCCATGGTCTGATGTCGGCAGTTGTGCGTATTTATGCAATATCACTGTTAGCATGGTACATTAGTTTGCTGTGTTCATCCTTTGCGATACATTCTAGAACTATAAAGCGAAGGATATAAACTCTTCTGATATCTCTTTTCCTTCTTCAGAAAAGCAACAAAACCATAAATATCTTGTTGAAACTGCAAAGTTATAAAATCATTGGCCTCGTAATTTAAAAGATTTATCAATGTTTTATTAGATTCAGTCCTATCAAGTAACCAATAACGCTTTTGATTCGGTTAAGAACAATGTTGAAATTCAAATATAGCCTTACGACATTTCTACATAATGACTACTTTGTTTTGCTTCCCTGTAGGATTAGCTACTAAGAAGAGATTTTCAGTAAAACAAAACAAAAATCAATCATCGTTTAAAAGCAATTTTCAACATATCAAAATGGGTAATATGACATTTGTAGTTTGCAACGATTGCCAACTGATTGATAGCTGTAGCAGCAGCTGCGAAAACATACCGCTAAAAACACCACTAAAACAGCAAACTCTCAAGCAAAGCATTAGCATGAATACGCAGTGCCCCAGTGTAATGGGGGCAGTAGTCTAGATCGCTATTTTCTGTTCACCTTATTGAAATTCAGTAGTATAGGCATGAAATAAAACAATTAACACAGCGATTTTAACATTTTATTCCTAGGTGGTGTACGGACATTTAAAAGCATTTCTCAATTTGTATAACTGTTATCAGGACCTCTTTACAGCCAATTATTTATATCAAAACCACATATGGTTAGTCTACATATTCACAACCTAATAAACCACGTTTTATTAATTGCTAGCGGGAGATTCAGGAGCTTAGAGGTAAAATTTGTGAAAAGAACTGAATTAATGTACATTTCTTGGCATTTTGCCCAGCTTCGTTCGGTGGCACTATCGCAATGTATCGTTGAAATACTACGCGATTCTATGATAATATTGTTAAATTGATGTCCTCATTTCCGCTAACGTTCTTAATATCCGCCTACACTTACTTTAGCAAATTTAATAATGTCAAATGTAAGGTGATGAGATGACCATTTCGTTATGTCTTCCTTAAGCATGGATTCTATTGGATATTTTTTTTTCATATAAGTTGTAATACCCTTTTGTTGTGTGTAATGAATTATCAGTACTCTGTTGATGCCATAGTTTTATATTTTTGTTGAGGACATTGTATTTATTCCTGCACACAATATAAGCCAATACGTACTTACAAAAAAAGAGTCTTGATATAATTTGATAATGGTTTAAAAGTGAGAAAATCCCCTAAACAGACAACAAAGTGTCGAATTAAGAAGTTAGCTGTGACAATATATAAAAATCCAATGAAACAACAGTACATAAGTGTATATATGTTAGTGACTTTAACTAAATTGTGAAGGAATCGAAGCAAATGACCTGACAGGGTATCTAAAGATCTTTATGTTGTAATCAGTGCAAAACTGCCAAAAGACGCTCTATAAAGGACTTAAGCTTGTCCCGGTTGAAAGACTCGAACTTGTGATACTTTAGGTTCGTTACTGTGCTAGCCCCACCAAACAAAATGTTTGAATTATTTGGAAAGTACATGCTATCAATTGTCGGTTGACAGAATTGAGGCCCCTTGGAAACATTTAACCACTGTGTTGTTAGTTGAAATAATTTAATTCTTTTCTAAAAATATCTCAATTCTTTTCTCAAATTTCATTCTTTTACTTCGCCTTGTTGTCAGATGTGTTAACCTGTAGTTTCTTCAATATGTAGAATTGGTTCTTTTTTGTCAACATTTAAACTGTCATAAAAATTGATAGGGCGAGCTGATCACTTTCATAGTAGGTGTAGGCCACTGATATAGTGTTGTTAGTGTTTACTTGTATTAGATAATTTAGAATTCAAGCGGTGTAGCAATGCAATGTATTTGGCACTACGCCGCCGCCACGAATAGTTCAAAGAATAATCCCAGAGTGAAATGTCATCGCCGTGATGTAAATGTGACTGCCATCCTCAATCATTGACGTCAGCAATTTTTAGCGCATTCTACATAATCCCTACACAATGAAAATCTAATGTGAACTTTCCCTGCCATTCCAGAAATGACATCGCCATTAGCTAATTACAGAATCACACTGCAGTTTCCCTTTAAAAATCGTTTCATCGACTTTTGTTAGTAGATTATCAGGATCAAGTAAGTTTAGCCAATCTATATTCGCTTCCTTTCTAACACAGTCTTTTTAACTTTGATTAGTAAGTGATCCAAAGTAATGAAAAAAAGTGAAGATCGTATTCTTGTCCTTTCGGCAACTTACATGTTCACCATCGAAGCTGTGATTACTGTGAAAATAACCTTCCTTTTCTTCAGATGCAATCAGAAATAAATATTGCCTATGGTAACATATGGTAGCCTATCAATTTAACAGGAACTGTTGTACGAAAAGTAAAGGGTGGCATAGTTAACGTGCTCATGTAACTAAATTTACATGCCTTGGTTTCGTTAAACTTCAAATTTCGCCACAGGACGACTCAGATTTGGAATTTCTAGACTCCTTTACCAGAGAGAGTATTCTAATCCAGTGTTAACAAACTGGAGAATGTACATCATTCCAGACTCCTTATGAAATAAATATATCTTTACAAGTACCGTGCTATTATAATTATGGTCTTGCATTTTACCTTAAATGTGTAGTAATGACCAGGATGGACATATCTGTTCCTATGTTTCCCATGACATGACCGCTTCTATATTTCTTGAATCTGACCAATATTTTAAAAAATACCCCCAATGGCGTTGTATCACAAGTACAGTTTTAAAAATGTTTAATCCATCCATATGCTAGTCCATGCTAACAATAGGTGTTCATTTGCTGAATGACTATCCAGTTGCCTATCCAACCATGTTGCTATCTTTACGATATATGCTATCATTTGGCTGTTGTTATGGGTATGGACATGTTGTTAGATATATTTGCATATATTTGTGTATGTTTTTGTTCACTTATGTATGAATTCCTGTTATTATCTTTGCAATATATGTGATTATTTGGCTGTTGCTATGGGCGTCGTCTTGTTGCTAGGCAAATTTGCATACATTTTTTGAATGTCTATTCAATTGTCTAAGAATCCCTGTTGTTCTCTTTGTGAAATACACCACCGTTTGGCTGTTGCTGTGGACGTGATCATGGTTGCTATGGTATTTGCATGCATTTTTTGAATGTTTACTCACTTGCCTACCAGATGGTGCTGTTATTTGACCAAAATATACTGCCATTTGGTTGTTGCTAAGGGCGTGGTCATGGTTGCTAGATCCGATTTTGTCAAAATGTTTTGAAGAAAATCTGCAGAATAACACTTTCAGAAACATCTCACGAAGTTTCAGACTCATTGACCAAGTACTTTTTGAGATGTAAGTTTTTGTCCAAAAATGAACATATTTACACCTAATTTGCATACCACTCATGGAAGCATTGTATGTTTAATATTTCTTCGTCCATACATCCCAAAATGCATTCCCATTAAATTTCAGCCCAATCTGCTCAGTAGTTTTGGAATTATAGATTTTTAACCTAAAAGACACATTTTAGCCCTAATTTGCATATCATTGATGGAATCATCATATCATGAACAAATCTTACTTTACACCCCCTTAAGAATGTTCTCACCAAATTTCGCACCAATCTGCCCAGTAATTTCTGAGTTTAAGTTTTTTGACGAAAATCACATTTTTGACCCAAATCACACACCTGTGATGCTATCATTTTGATTTGAACAATTTCCCAACTAGACACCCAAGGTAATGGACCCATCTAATATCATAGCAATTGGTTCAGCGGTTTTTGACTTTAAGTTGTTCACACACACACACACACACACACACACACACACACACACACACACACACACACACACACACACACACACACATGCAGACAGACAGACAGACAGACAGACAGACAGACAGACAGACAGACGCCGGGCGATCCCTACAGCACTACTGACCTCAGTTCAGTTGTGCTAAAAAAAATGGGCGGGTCAGAAAAGAATGCAACTCCACTGGTAGTAAAACAGCGACATCAGAAGATCATAACTAGACTAATATTATCTGAGAAATATAACACACACGCACATTTTTGTGTTAATGACATGGTACTTAAAAGAGTAACGGTTGAGAAACATACAATTAACAAGGGCCACCCTTACGATTTAGTGGTATTTTCCTAAAACCGACGTGATCAATAAAAGGTATACATGATTATTTTCTTGCACTCGTCTCATGTTAGTGGTTATTTTACCTTGAGAAGTCAACCTTAAGGTCGAGATCGGTGATGCCGCCAGCACTTATTGGCAAAGGTAATGACCAATGCGAATATAAACCTACTATTAAATTGCTTCAACCAAACTACATGCTAATAGATGGATTCTAACGATACAATATATGCGCTTAGGGACCTTTTTATGTTCAAGCGAATTTTGCTGTCGTAAAAAGCATGGATTTTCGTACAGGTGGACAGAATAACCATCATGCTAGAAACAAATTTTATGTCGTTGTTCTTATGAACAGATCATAAATTTAAGATATCTAGGACGTACTTTATGGATCTGAAAAATTACATGTAACTCCATTCAAAAATTGACACTTATGTGTATTGGTTAACACTAATTTAAAAGTGTTTTATGGACGTACGGAGAGAGAGAGAGAGAGAGAGAGAGAGAGAGAGAGAGAGAGAGAGAGAGAGAGAGAGAGAGAGAGAGAGAGAGAGAGAGAGAGAGAGAGAGAGAGAGAGAGAGAGAGAGAGAGCATGCGTATACAAGAAAATTACTATTATTAAGCGAGTTCGCGTCTTTCAATCCACACCCTTACTATTTTCTAAATGACATAACCCTTAAGGGTATTCAATATTCCATGTATATCGGTTTTAATATACGAAGTCACATGAACGATTGCAAGCAAGCGTAAACTTATATAGGATTTGATTCGGCTAATTCATGCCAATAATGTTTGATTATCAAGCTGTACAAATCCGAAATGGCGCATGGTTAGTTTACGCCGAGAGCAGAATGTTGAAGTAGATTAAACATGTTTTATATACCAGACGTCTATTTTAGGTCCCAGGTCTGAAATCACAGTTTATAGGCGTGTCTGAGAGAGAGAGAGAGAGAGAGAGAGAGAGAGAGAGAGAGAGAGAGAGAGAGAGAGAGAGAGAGAGAGAGAGAGAGAGAGAGAGAGAGAGAGAGAATGTGTGTATGTGTATGCGCGAACGAGTGCGCGCGTGCGTGCATGCATGCGTGCACGTACGTATGTAATATCTGTGGGTAAGATATGATTGATAGGTAGGTAGGTGCATTGTTAGTAGGTTGTTTGGTTGGTACTTATGCAAGCATTCTTTTCTTGTCTACGTTTTCGTAGAGATCTCAAAAACAAAAACGTTGAATAAAATATCACCATGAATCCATCACACTGTATGGACCTCATGATATCGATTCTATGCTGTGCCTAATCAGTTTCCTTTACAACCGTAGTATAGTCTCCTTGGTGAATTTTAATCCATTTACACTACACTGGTGACATACAAGTGAAATGTTATGCACTGTTACGTATGCAGCAAATATATGAAACATAACAGGGCACGAATAAATGAACAATCGTGTTATCTCGTAGAAAATAATTCATGAAATGAAGTGAACGTGTCAGATCAAAATGACAAATTTCCAGTGCTCAGTGCTCACTAAGTGTCCTTAAATATCATTTGCATTAATAGCTGGGTTATTTACTTTCAATCGTTTTATAGTACAATTATATTTTTAATACATGACATTGAGGTGCATGTCGGTATGGTTCACATGTAGTTGACCTCTGACCTGATGACAAAATGCTAATGTATTTCTTTAATGAAAACAGCATTTCATCGTATATTTTATGGAGGTAACAGGAGGTAGGGAATATCACTTTAATATTACCTTCACGATTCCTCCGATATTACATTAATTCCCCTAGAAGCTTTTGTCAGATAGTGTAATTCTGTCGAAAGTGAATATCAATCCTGCTATACAAACAATGTGCATGCAAGTCATAAATATTACATCCTTGAAACGATGAGGTTTTCCGCAATATATAATATCAGTGCAGACATATAAAATCGACAAGATTATACTGTGTGATTTAAAGGGTAACATCCCAAAGTTGAATGTATATGTGTTTTTTCTCTTCTTGGTGCTTTCAGTGAAAGCAGCTTATAAGCAGGTATGTGAAAATATATAGAATTGGGAGTATTTTACTTAAATCTAGAATTTTGTAAGGTAATAGGAAGAGATTCAATTGTATCTCAGGAAAGACGAAACGAATGGTGAATCATTTTCGTCCGAATGCAAGAGACTTTGCAGAGATATCAAAGTCAGTCTCAGGAACACCTTCAGACTTACAAATTAATGCAGGGCATGTAGCTCGCCAAACTGTGTTGTGTTCAGTCAGTCTTAAGGAGAGTAGTGCCAAGTGGAACCATGCTGGTCGAATGGATAGAGTGGCTTGGAATGTGTAAGTTGCAAGTTTCAGCCTCGCCTATACCGTTTGTTTCTGAATGACTAATATAAAAGTCCTTGACGAAAGATTTGACACCAAGCATGTGCCCCCGTCAATTAAGCTGTATAATTGGAGACCTGGTAGGATAGAGGTTGTAATATGAATTCTTTACAACTTACAGTAATCCCATTCAGTTACAGAGGCTGCGATGGAATGTATGGTCCACAGGTAGTTGAAGAAGTGTAAAGGGCCGATGTGCCGTTATAGATCCATATAAGGGATACTAATTGCATTGCGCTTTGCCTTTGAGCAAACTGTGAGAAAGCGATGTTTAAAAAAAACAAACTTTAATATCATTTTCTTACTAAAAGCCCAGTTGGATTTTATATCAAGGACGGTTTTTTATTAAACAGAGTTTGATCGGCCATAAATTGCAAAGAACGAAATGGTTCAAGGCTGATATAGGTTTGTAGATTGAGCGCATCATGTATTTGAATTTTTTAATTGGTTACCCAACTGTGAAATTGATTTCAAGATCATGCTACCAGATCAGTTATAAGGAAAATACTCCAGACTGCGTGCAACTTTTATGCCAATTTGAGACGCAATTCAAAAGACAGACAGGTTTACAAGAAACGTAAATCAAGAGAATGATATTTACAGTAAGTATATTAGATGAAGATGCATACATATAACTATTTATCTTAAGAAAATAAGCACAGGAATCGTGAATATTCAGTGTTCATCTAACCCATTAACAGTGTAACAACTGAAAGAATAGCGGTGAACAAGACTTTTGATTTGCTGTTTCTTGGCAATTGAGCGATTAGAAATCATAAAATGGTTTGCCCTAAAGTTTAACAAAATTCCTCTTTGACCTTTCTTGACAATCTCACAATGCACATATTTGATCATCATCATTATTCATACCCTAACACCCCCGGAGAAATTTGATTCAGAGAATCCAATTTTATATTCTATACAAGTTCACTATTTTAGAAATTAATTTATCTCCATATACAATTTTTGCTCTTTAATAGGCATCTGCGTTCTACATCTTCTTTCTGGCCTTCTCTTATCATGTCAGTTTGTAAGATGCTCTGTATGACTACAGGGTTCACAAGAAAATGATTGCTTTTCCCCTATAAGCCTGTAGTCATAAACAAAACCCTGTATATGTAATACCAAGACTGTATCCACTCGCTCAGTACATTCATATATGTCATGCATGCATACTTACATAGTTACGAACGTTTGATCCATCAAATACAGTACCCTCTAATCATTCATGCATTGCAGTATACACCCTCCTAAGACTTCTCAAATAAAATGAAGATTAAAGTCTGAATAGTAACCAACGTTTATGATCGGAAATTTCTCTAAAGCAGTTACATTGATCACCGTAATAGCCACGGGGACTCACTGGGTAATGATTGGAGAGAGAGAAATGCACAAGTTTGTAATTAGTTGCTGCCGTACGTGAAATTAGGCAGAGTCTGCAAGACGCCACATGCATAAATATGGCATGTTCGTTCGTCTGTGTTGATGTCAAAACGTTTATCTTTTATCATGGAAATTGCCGCTGTTGTTGATAAATCGACCCTCTGTAGTTCACTGCTACATACATGACATCAGTAATGATTTAAATTGATTTATATGAACGTTACCTTTCACCACTGTAACGAACGCTACAAGAATATACAGCGATTGATGTCATAACAAACTGTCACGAGAGATTGTCATGATGATTGTGAACAGTGTACGAGTACTGATAAGTTTTCGTAGATATACATGATACAATTTTGAAATAACGTTTTGCTATTCTATACGTCTCGAAGAGGATTTTACTAGTAAAGATATATTCCCTATACTTCAAGCCATCACACACACACACACACACACACACACACACACACACACACACACTCTCTCTCTCTCTCTCTCTCTCTCTCTCTCTCTCTAGCTCTCTGTATGTATGTATGTATGTATGTATGTATGTATGTATATATATATGTATGTGTGTGTGTGTACGTTCATGCGCGCGCGTGTACATGCGCATACTAAGGTTGACATAAATTAATATAAATCAACATTTTTACTAAATAGATAAATGGGTTACCCTGTTATGACGAGGAAAAAAAATAAATGAACGATACAACACAAACAGTTCAAAAGATAACTATAAGTTTACAGTACAATCTACAAAATAAAGCGAGTATGGCAAAAAACAACAACATTGAAATCAAAAGGATTCAAAAAATAAAACTTCAGATGCTCTTTAAAAATATTAAAATTTGTAGTTTTTTGTTATATATACAACCAGGAAGTTCCTTCCACAACTTGAATGTTAGGACATGCACGTCGGACAGCAATCTGATAAAAATCTGTTATGGTGAAAGTGGCTAGATGCCATTATTTACGTAATCGATAGTCAACGAGTTCGGGAGGGTTATGTGCCGATAAACGAGGGGGCGTACGGTACGTAGCCCCCGACTTCGCCCCGAGTTTTTGGCATATAAGCCTACCGAAATAGTTGTCTGTCTTACTTATACTACGGCGTGATTGGCTCAAACGGATCTTTTTCAAAAGTTTGTGTAATTTGTTGCATGTAAATTGAATGCTGAGCGTAATATAGGTCACACCCCTAAGAAAGAGTGGGTTATGGCTCCATATAACCAACCAAAATCAAGGCCTGGATTGGTCAAGTCAGTCCAACCGTAGTTGTATAACTCTATTTTAATCATTTTGTGTCGTTTGTTTTGTTCTGGTGATCGCCGCCTTAAAGCTTCCCACTGCGATCACCGGAACAAAACAAACGACACAAAATGATAGAAATAGAGATAAATAAAGACATCTAGCCGCTTTCACCACATCAGATTTTAATCAGATTGGTTGGACAGATACTTTCCTAGCCAAGGTAATTAACATGCGGTTTTACTAAATGTTACATATAGTTGGCTGACCGTAAGTAACATACCATGCACGAGCCAAGCTGAACAAAAAATATGGAAGATATACTCTAGTCTTCTATGTCACGACAAGGCGTGTCTACGTCACTGGTTCTGGTGTGTTCGAAATGACAAACGTTCAAAATTGCCATTACTTTCCCCTATTTTCCATTGATATTACTGGCGCTAGTATAATAATTATTATGCTATTCCCCATTATTTTTCTTCATTCAGCCGGAAAACACTCGTGACCTAAGAGTTGTCCTACTCGTTTAGCGACTCGTAGTTACGAAGCCCCTTAGGTCACTCGTATTATCCTAGGTTGAACGAAGAAAAATGGAATTACATAATATGATTACACTGAATAGTCACTCTACATTCCATTAACCTGTTCGAACGTCAATATAACGCAATCTATACCCATGATAATCGTTGAGCTGGAACCATCTTACAGAACACAAATTGTCCGCTTGTACGCCTGAGCACTTCCATGATGCATATTGTATTATCATCGCCATTTGCACACTTTGTAATATGTTCTCACACACATTTCTCAGTACAGATCGCAATTGATAGAAATGATCGACTTAAAATGCTTGTTTCTGGCGACCAATATGTGCCATTTTGCAATTGCATGTTAGACTGAGACAAAAATCAAGCGGGACGTGTAATATCGTCACAATTCACATGTGAGGACTCGTTATCTGAAAACGTGTATAATTTACAATGTCGACCTCATCACTGTCTGCAAGTTCTAATTCTGTGTCCTCATTGTGTTACCCATTGTTGTTTCTCACTTGTTCTTGTGTGGATGGAGCTGGGGGGGGGGCGAAGCACGTTGTTGTGCAATTTGCGGTGAGAAGTAAACGAACGTACTTACTTACCTGCAGCTGGCTTGTATTCTGTACTTCAACTTCTACGTACACAGCGAGGGATAATAAGTTGATCACACTTTGATCCAGCGGTGTACCCGTTGAAATGTTGAGACGACTAATTGGGTGTTTTCCCTCTCTTAACAAACGATTTTGACACCGCTCAATTGATACTTCTCTCTTGATTGATCAACCAAGATATAACGCAGAATTATTTATGTTCTACAGGATTAAGGGAGTAGCCAGACTGTAACATCCTCGGCACCACTTAGAATTACCACGACTAGCACTTTGAAATCGTAACGCTATTCAGGATTCAAGGAGCGAATAAACTCTATCCAAAAACCATAGCAAACGCCTCCTTCAGGCATACACAAGATTAGTTAACTTTCGCGTCAAAATACATGACAGGGTCTATAATGTCTGCATGGACGACTACAAAGACTGCATGTGCCACTGCTGCCCGTGACAAAAATATCCAAACGAATTGTTGATCTGAATGCACCACATTGATCACACGGGCGGGTAACAGTTAGGTCACGTGATCAAATGTTATGTACTGACGTCACAGCTGTGTCGTGTCGTATCATTCTGATACAACGGCCGACATCAGACCGTACACGAACGGAACCGGTTAGAAACAAGCTTAGGAAAGTAAACAAATGGATTGGATTAATAATACTTGGCACACAAGGTTGGAACAGAAGAGTCCTGTATTACATTTCATGGTTTGATAAGAACAGTTTTATGGCCTCTTTATGTGTGCATGAAATGCCAGGGTATTACATCAAATTTATTTGTGGACATATGTGAACTATTATGTAAAGCGGCCATACAGCTATTCTTCTCAAATGATCAAAAATGTAATATAAGTCTCTGTACTTCCAACATGCTGGGTCAAGTGTTATTAATCCAATTTAGTTGTTTACTTTCCCTGCTGTTTTTAACAGGGCCGGTCCAGTCGTTCATGGTCTGATGTCGTCAGCTGTATTACGTTCAATACATCACATGCATGTCCCCAAATCACCAACGAAGTAATCAGTTAATATTAGTACGTGGTGATCACCATTCAATCTATCTTCCGTCTTTTCATTTTTTCCAGACTAGTCTCTTGGATGAGCAGACAGTGACTGGAGAACACAATGGTGTGTAATAACACTCTTTTGGATGTGCAGACAGCGACTGCAAGGCGATACAATGGTGTATAACAACATCTAGAAAATCATCGTATGAAGCTAAACTCATTACAATGTTATATAATGGTTAGGAAATTACATCCACATATCAACTCATGATCACAGTCATCCGTTTTAAGATTAGTGTTTTACTTCAGCATTTCATTTCAAGTGTAGCTTGTCAGACAGTCGTGTCCAAAATAATGACTGATTTTACGAGAGAAAAAGAAACGTAAGGTATTTTATTTCTTTTTTTTTCATAATAAACACAGGATATTAAAGTAAACTATATATTGAAAACAAAGCATTTAATTTTGTTTTTGAGATTCAGAAACCGCGGTTCTCATAGTTGGATTCAGCATTGTTCGATGAATATGTCCAAATTTATTTTTAGAATATATAGTTCTTCTAGTCATTAACTGAATGTACCATTGATCAATTTCATCTCTTTTTGGATATTAAAACAGTAAACTTCACATTTCCATGTCAGATATGCATTAATAGTAGATTTAAGTCTCATACATGTACATACAAACACGTGTGGAGTATATATACCGCAAACAAAACTTACCTCTATGAGGGCGCAGTGTGCTATTGTATAAGGGCGGCCCTTTTTATTTTTCTGTTTCTCATCTCCCGACCGACCCTAATTTGCAGCTCCGACATTAGAAAAAAAAAAGTTTTTTTATTTCCGACCGACCCCTGAGCACAGCAAAAATGTAAGGTTCCCCATGGCGTCTTAGGCCAGTTCTGCCGAGGCCACGACCTTGCGACATTGGCCCCCTAAAATTACAAATGAAGCAATAATTTT
This sequence comes from Glandiceps talaboti, assembly GCF_964340395.1. NCBI lineage: Eukaryota > Metazoa > Hemichordata > Enteropneusta > Spengelidae > Glandiceps > Glandiceps talaboti. Next base: position 8,503,492 of record NC_135553.1, on the reverse strand, counting down.
CCCACCTTGCGTCGCTTTGGCGCATTCATTTTACGGCAGACATCAAAATTATCTAAGTCCACGGCCGGACCAGGCCAGGCTCTGACTCGACGTGAATCCCACAAGAAGTATACTGACTGCGAAACATCATATAAGATACAGTGACAACGCGCAGTTCTATTGTTAACATAAAAAATGCCACAAAAAGATCAACTTTGATAAACTTAATCTACAAATTAAAACATTAGAGGGATTAGATGAGACGTCGAAATGGACGTCTCTCGTCACATGTTTTTTGTCTACTGTCCACTGTCGTGACCTCTGACCTAATCACTGACGTGTGCGAAACACTGAACTTGCTACCGGAACATCTGCCATGCCACAGCTCAGAAGCCTTCGTGAACCAAATTTATGGGACAGGTTGTGATTTTCATTTGTTGATGGGTTAAATTAGATGAGTACATGTGTATTTTGATTCCGAAAAAGCTGTGTTAGGGGATCGTGTTGCATGATGTTGACAGTGCTAGTGACACGTGAATGTTGGGCACTGAATCAATGCGTAATCACTGGCATGGCCACTATAGACGGCCGATGCATGTGCGCCCGGTCAGACATGAAGAACGAACTTGTTGTGCAAATCAGAAAAAAATTAATGTAATATTTACAGAGCATCCCAACTTTGACTTTGTTGATAGTTTTAGTTAAAGATTCAAGTTCTGAGTTTCAAGGACACCTAATGTCAGCTTTCCGTATCATTGCAAGTTTACGGTACGTAACTATGCTGTCATTTGATATAGCAGGACCAAATCATGATACACAGCCAGTAACGGTTAATTAATAAAAAATAAATTATTTTAAAGTTTGTTTGACTATTATTTGTAAGTTTTTCGTTCACATTTGGTACTTTTTAAAGTCAGGGATTTTTTTTCTTCAAAATGTCATGAATTTGAAGAGGGAATGATAAACACAGCAGTGTACTAACAATTTTAAAAATGAAACAAGTGGTTACAAGTTTAGGAATTCTCAAAGTTTTTATTCAATCATATGTTCACTGTGACTTATTTTGAAGTTGGTCATTGTCCTTGTCTGAAAAAAAGGAATTATAAATTTTAGCACTGGGAACTGTTATTATGAATGGAATTTTTTTATGTTGTTAGTTAATGGTCTATACGTAATGGAATATCTCAGACCACAGTATCTCTATAGTGGTCTGAGATAATTTATATGAATATTTCATAAACAATAATAATTGACCCCACTCCCTGTCAAATGACACCACTTTTTGGAACTAAGGGGCCTGTGTCCCCACTTGTTGGAAACCTTGGCAGAACACCACCGTCTAACCCCCCCCCCCTCTCACCCACCCACCCACCCAACCCCTTTGTTACGTCAGAGCAGCATGTGTCTTTCATCATGGCAGAAGCCGTTGAGGTTTGATGAGGGACAGGGCTCAAAATTAATACTGTCACGCGGTACATTTTGTTGCAATGCAATAATAGCTCAGAATATTTCCATCATTTTCAAAATTATGCTTAAAATTGGTAAAAGTCATACTGCATTCCAAATTTCTTGACCAGTTTTTAGCTTTAAATCAGTTGTATTATCTGGGAAATGACCGACTCCATAGCCGTTTCATGACCCATGACATGCATGACCTTTGAAGACATTCCAATGTTTACATTATTACTTTTAATTACTTTTAAACAGTAAATCCCAAAGGGGTTCTGAGTTCTAGAAATGCTTGACATGTTATCTGGTGGATTATTTTGACAAGTTCACACTGAAGAAAAATGTTTCATAGAAGTAATGATATATATAAATGAAAATTCATCAAGCACACTGATCAGTGACAATCACGTACGTGTTTCAAAAAGTTACACACTAAAGTTCAAATTGGATAACTTGAAAACATTGTTAGCGATGGCAATGCCACTTTGATTAATAGGACGAATGTATTAGTACTCCTGATAAAATCACACAATAGTTCATGGCTACAGATATACACCCATCAGGATGATAAGTATTTAATCATCTTCTTACAAAGTTGTTCTACAGACTTGTCAACCTTGCTAAAATGAAGGAAAGAGACTTGTAACAAGGAAATCAATAAAGAGAAGAGAAATGAAGTTGTATAGAGACTAACAGGACAGAAAGGACAGAGAATAGAACTGAAAAAATACATTTTTTTTTCTTGCCCCCCTTTTTTTTTTATTTCGCCCGCCCGACCCGCCTGACTATTCCATTGGAGATGAGAAACAAAAAAAAAAAAAACCTCACCCTAACAGAGAGCCCCGAGTGCATGTAGCGACCATGTTGCAACAAGGTGCTAAAACTTGTTTTGTGAGGCCAACAAGACAATATTATCAAGGTTCAAAGGGGAATATTCATTTGCTTGACATATTGAGTAAACGGTAGCCGTTTTTACTGAATTGTGAGAAAGTCCCGGATGATTATATTCTATATAAGGTTATACACAAAACTCACTACTGTGACAGTAACGAGGGAATCGTACCCATGCATGTAATTGCGTATACATATTTTTTTTAACGAAAATTTACTTAAAACTGTAGGAGAGTAATTTAAACCACGTTAGTGTATTTCGTCCTAAAAATTAACCTCTTCATTTGAAGTGTGAGGGAAGGATATTACCCAATTGATTAGATAATGATAATGATAATGATAATGATAATGATAATGATAATGACAATGGGTTTATATAGCGCCTAGTAGTATCCGCAAGCAATGTTCACTGGCGTTTGACAATAAATACCGTTACATGTGCAAATAAGCTTTCTAGAAAGTTATGTCTTTTAGTCTTGATTTGATCATGAAAGTCTCAATACAGCTTGTGATGATATGTGGTTTTTGGAACATGCAAAGTATCCCTGAAGGTAACATTTCGTTTCTAAGACACTCGTTACAATACCCTAGAAGTTAAAGCGGTGTGTTTCATCACAGACACATTTCTTACTTGTCTATGGCTTCATGCATACTTTAACTGACAGTTCATACTGCTCTTAGAAAAAGAAGAAGAGGAACGCCACATTACAGAATTCAGTGTGAATCACATCCTTTAGAACATAAGCATACAAATATCTGGACTTCAAAACACCCCTTGTCAGTCAGTAAACCGTTACAAATTGAGTTACCGGTCTGTGAGGATCGACGTAGTAGTCAATCATGACGGTGTGATATACGCCACCAACGGTCACATGCGCTGTGCAATGTTATTTCCAGCGTTATATGTGTCACACACACATCGGCACGATCGACCACAAAATGAATAGCTTTCAACAACATCACTGGACTTTGTATTCACCATACTTAGTATTTTTTACGGAATGAATATATACACCATAATGTCTGCGTAGATTTGTTCTAAAACTAACTGTTTTTATTGTAAGTCAAATATCTGTACAAAACATGTTTTTCATCTATATGTGCAGACATACGAAATGATTTATTTGGTGGTAAAAATGAAAAGCCCGGCTAATTCATTTCCTTATTCCATAGAACTTGGCAAAAAAGTCCAAGTGGCGAAAATTCAAATTCTTTCGTTTTCGTCAATGACAGCCGCGCCAGTCAAGCATACACAGCACGCACTTGTACAAATCTCCTGAAGTATGTAATACTTTATTCAACACATATTTTCGTGCAGCAAACGTTAATTGTACTTCTGTTCAACAGGTTGTCTTCATTATCTTGTATTCTTCTTGTCCTAGTGGCCAGTGTGTATATTTTTTTTAGTTATATCTAGCAAATTTTTCATTATTCTTAATATGACAGACCGCATGCTGCAACGTAAACATGCGAGGTTCAACATCCCACTTTTTTTTCTAGTTGTTGTAAACTCTTGCGAAATGTCACCAACTTATCTAACGATCTCTTACTGTAAGTTTCCTGCACTTTGAACTGTTACGAAACCGATTGTTACTCAAAGTAAAATTGGGGTATTGAAGACAATTTTCAAGTACTCTATGGCTTTCGATAATGTGTATGGTATGAAATTTGATGCCACTAAATGACCTCCGTTAAGTATGCCCTTATTTTAAAAAGTGCTTACAATGGGAGGGGGACCCCCCCCCCCCCACCACCACCACCACTAGCTATCATGGGTGATGTTGTTTCTCCCCAGAATCAAGATTGAAAGAGAAAACCCTGCCGGCTAAGTATCTCTAATTGTTATGTATGGACGCTGAAGTTGATTTCCACCCTGAAGTGGAGCGGGAGGGGGGGGGGGTTACGAAAATTCTTTGCTTCACGGGGGGGGGGGGGGGGTCATGAATTTTTTTGAGAGCGCAAAGGGGGGAGGGAGCTGCGAAAAAAAAAGTTTTGACCAAAATAATTTCTCTCCAGGACCCCCCCCCCCCTTCCGTAAATGCTGATCCCAGCCTAAATACCTTTTCCTGTCACCTGTCACCAGCCTACAAGGTAGTGGGTAGTAGGTATATCCCCAGGTATATACAGGATAGTTATTGTAAGGGGATGGGTCCCACGCGGGGGGGGGGGGGTATCTCACATAATGAATTTTAAGGATACAGTTGTGTTACATTTAAGTGTACATTTGAAGGGAGCCGGTGGTGTGTTGATGTACGACACAGTTGTGACTTCTGCCGATGGATGCGGAATCATCATTTTCAGAAAAAATCATACACATTGTATGTGAAAAAACCATAGGCATAGTTCTGCTTGCATAATGTATGGAGTAAGTCGTCCTTCTTTCTTGTTGAGTGAAACGACGTGAACCGTCCGAAAGCAGGAATAAAAAAAACAATAGCTTGAAATACAAGCCATGCACATTTCCACACTGTAAAATCTCGCCTCATTGTGTAAAATCAAGTAGACGTGCCCATAAGCTTATTATAGGTCACGTCATCCATTGCATGTATTGAGTTTCGATCACGCCATCATGCACGTAACAAGATTCGCTATTAGATATGTTAATGAGTAGCAGACGCATGCGTGAGAGAGAGAAAGTATTGCCGGTGATCCGACGACACTCCTTTTGTTTTGTGTGAGTGTGGGCACGACATGTGCATATGTGTGAAAGGAATATAACGGTATAATATAGGTAAGTAGTTGTTGAAATCCAAGTGCATGAACTCGTCTCAATGAATGTCGTGTTCTGTTTCTTCGGAGTGCAATTTATGCTAGTGTTTTCTTCCAGCGATTGACTAGTCGACCGGCTACAGCCGCTGTTGTACTGGAGACAGTACTTTAAAAAAAAGGTCACATTGTGTGGAGCTTGGTCATGGTCGTGGTACAATAGAGAAAAAGTGGCACGACAGTATACATGGGATTTATATTATCACGCACACCCCTCATGTACGTACATTAAAAAACGAAGGTATGAATGCGATAAGCGTTTATTATTTGGGTTCAGAGTTCAATAGGGACCCGCCATACATCATTGTGTTTGATATAATTATGCTTGCCAAAGAGAAAACATGTTCCGATGCAATGAGCTGATGTAGGTCACGTCGTGATAGACGTAACTAGCCCACGTGACTATTAGACTTTTAATTAATAGGGGAAGTGATAATAAAGGACTGGTTACCTTCGGACCTTTAAATGAGCACTTGAAGTAACGTGTAGCAAACAAATCGTCGTTTGTTCAGTGATACCTAGTCCGTAAAACCAGGGACGTATAAACGTACGTACGTACCCTTGTGATAATTGATAATCTATTAAAATGTGTTGTTGCTAAAGATGTAATTACCATATTTAGTATAATCTTATGTTATACTTAAAAAATTGAGAGAAATTCCATTGCCATGGTAATGTACAAACTTCATCACAAGCCAGTTTTTTAAAAAACAATGTCAGAAGCCAAAACTATTAGGTATACTGTATTCTTTCTTTATAACTTTTAATATTTTTTGTCAATCAGTTTTCGTCATCAGCTGCCTTTCTTTGTAGGAAATCAGAAGGACTATTTGTATTGTTGATCTGAGCTCAGTTAAGTTCTGAGTAACTGTCTACTGTACAAAAATGGATTGGAAATACATTAAATCATGGTATGGATGGAGAAACCCAGACGAAAAAAAAACAACAACAAAAAACCCTCCAAACGAACACTTGCACATGTTTAAAAGTCACATACAAAAATATGTTATGTTAAACAAAAAAAGTTAGCTGAATTTCAGTCAAATTTACAAGACAAAATACAAATGAATTTGAATTTGAATTCAATATCTGTGTCTTAAGTACCAGTTTGTATTGATTACCTGTGTTGTCTGACAAATGACCTTGCTTTGTTGACTCATCACTTAACACCTTGTTTTTAAATAAACAACTTTGTTGGTTTAGTGTAGCTAGCATATGTATTTACAAAGATGAGCAGCAACATGTTTGTACTATAGCAAGTTAAGGATGAAATGTATTAATTAATTAATTAATTAATTGAAACTCAAAGTTCACAGATAAGGACAATCTCCAACGAATGCCATTGTGTCTTGATTGTATAATATCTCTTGCTGGTATTGCAGAGGTCAATGGCGGTCATGAATCAAGCATCCATGAGACTTGCTGCAATAATTGTAGTGTTAGTTTTTTGAGTTTTTGGTTTGTAGCTTTTTATCATTCCTGGGTTTGCACTCAACTTTGCAAACTCATATAGACTGCATAATGCAGAGCTACATCCCACTAGTGGTGGTGGTGGTGGTGGTGGTGGTGGGGGGGGGGGGGATTTCTGCCAAATTATGTCGCACCTGCCAAAAAATTAGATTTCTGATTTGATTTTTTTTTGGTCAGGTAAGGCATAATTTAGCAATCTAACATCTGCATCGCATATTTGAGTGTGTACAGCTGGAATTGTAAAGTTAGTTTGCATTAAACCCACAAAAGGAAAAAAAAAAAGCTCAAAAACTCAATCAAAACTAATGCCATCATTATCTCAGCTATCTTGCTTTAATCCAGGGTTGATTAAGTACCAAATCATTTGCTGTCAACCACATAATTGTTAAAGTAATTAGCACCTATTTACATTTATACATCTTCTGTAGGGTTTTCATTTACAAATAGAGTGGTAGAAGAGTGGGAATAGTGTACATTCATATGCAGAACAAGGTCAGCATGATTTCAGATGACCACTCATGGTTGTCCAAAATCAGGATAGTTTTACAAAGTAGAAGGAACCATTCACTTTAGACATTAAACTACCCTATCTCCTGGGTATGATCATAGAGTAAGGAGACTTTTTTTCATTCCTTGAAACATGATTTAATGTCTGAAAGATAAATACATTTATGAAATTCTGAAAAAAATTGCAGCAGTGTTGTAAATTTAGTGACTGGATAATTAATGACTTAAGTGTATGAAGTGAAAGTTTATATTAGTGTATGATATAGTTGCGATAAGGTGTTCATAAATTGAATTCCCACAGGGAGGGTACTGCTTGTAAACAAACAGCCATATGGTGTGATGGGGAAAGAGGGGGTATGTAAACTAGCAGGAACAGCGCAATGCATGGCACACCTCATTCACATTGAAGTGTAATGATGTAAGTGTCATGCCCGAAATTTCATCTCTTTTGGATATCTCAGTGTGCAGTGACACTCATTAGTGTAGCATAAATATTCACACACACAACTTCAAGTAAAAAACCCAACATTTTTATATAACTTGTGACAAGCAAGTTAATAATGTCTGTCAGTGTCCTTCAAGTTGAGATCAGCAAATAGAATACAAATTAAAATGACCTAAAATGACCATTGATAGTTGCTATATTGCATTGCTGAGAGATTAGGCCAAATTCAAAGGAAACACTACACTTGTAGGGTTTAGTTCCAACAACTCAACTGCACATGGTTTCCCATCCTTTGTTAATTGTTGACATAAATTTGTTGTACACTTTCCGATGAAATGGAAATCAAGAATACCATTATGAAATATGTATGATGCTTTCATGAGATCTGCTAGTTACAACATTCTCTTTTTGTCTACATGTTTTATTTATTATTTTTTTTTAGTCTGTTTAAGCTATGGGATATATTGAGCATTTTGTGTTCTTTCTGATTTTTTCCTGAAATAATGTTAATGTTAATAACAATAACATTGCTGCTAATTGTCAGTTGGCACTTTGGCCAGAGGCTCCTCAAATATTAAATCACCTAATTCAGTCTTAAAGATAAGATAAAAGGTGGAATTTCCACCTCTCAACCTTTGAATAAGTGTTCATGAATCTAAGGGGGGGGTCTCATGAAGTTCAATGATGGATACTGCTATATACTGAATATACAACTTGTATCTGAGATACTAAAATAGACTGGTGCTTGTACAATTGAAAGATACTAGTAACATGAATTATTACATAATAGATAGTGGGTAGATACAGGTCTAATTACTATGTACAGTTGTCATTAATGTCTGGGAAAGACCTATATGTTGGCTCACAATTATATAAAAATAGATAAAATCTAAATTTAGTTAACCGAACCACACAACCTATGTAACCCAGCTAATCTCATGCCTTTGTGTATGTTATGATTTTAAATGTTGAGGGGGCCCGATGGGAAGTCTTACCAATGCCGGTGTGCGAAAGTAGGTACATGTAAAATTCTACCTGAGTTACAATGGTATTACAAATAAGAAACAATGTAAAGCTAACCAAATACTCAGTCACCCAATGTGTTACCTGTGGTTTGCAAATCTTTGTCACACACTCCCTGCTGTAAATGGAATTCATGAAGGAGGGCTTAAACAAACACTTTTCTGCAGACAATAGGCAATACAAATAACCTAAAACGTTTATTTAGTGTCAGGCATTGTAAGTAACTAGAAATGTTACATTCAATTGTCAGTAATCCAAGGTTTGAGAACCTCGTTCTGTTTGTGACCAGTAAATTTTGTTGGTGTTATGTATACCATACTTGGCGCATAATTGCAAGTCCTTGAAATAATTTCATACATGTATGATGTCCCCTTTATTACCTCCAGTGCACACATATACCTTGCAATGCCGAAATGTTACTCATGTGCATGTTTTAGTCCATTACTATATTGCTGATTATAATTTATAATTGTTTCATTTCATCTAATTTATTCCTGTAGAATTACAAATGGCACAAACAAGGAGAGCAATGCGGTCCCAGCAATCATCGGAAACACGGGTAGTTGACGGCAGTCAAACTAACGGACAAATGGGAGAGGCAGGAGACCAAAAGCCTGGTGAATGGGGACGTGCATGGTATGTGAAGCCATTCAGGGAACATTCAAAAGTGCTAAAACTGCTTGACTCCTAGGGTAGCCTACGTTGACAATAACTTTAACTTGACATCCTCTGTGAAGAAACTAGTGTTAATGTCAATGCCACATCGTGAAAATATGTACAGCTAGGAGCTGAGAAGTTACTTGCAGGCACTTCACGTATTGCTTCTTTTCATAAGTTGTATTTCACAATCTAAAAAAATGTTAACTTTTATTTCATGATGTTCACACACACATGCACACACACACATGCACACACACACACACACACACACATGCACACACACATGCACACACACACATACACAACAATCTATATTTTATATTATATATGTAAGTACGTACGTACGTACGTACGTACGTACGTACGTACGTACATACATACATACATACATACATACATACATACATACATACATACATACATACATACATTATTATAGTACAGTATAATTTATAGTATACATAAAGAATGAAAGTTATCTTCTATTCTCAAAGGGGTATTATCATTCTGTTTTTTTGGTGAAGTAAGTTTGTATTAGTCTACTTACTGAAACATCCTAAATCATTGCTTGCTATTGAAATAAGTCAAAACTGATATTCAGGTATATGTAAATGGTTTGATAACATTTTCAGTATATGTGTGTACTAAAAAATTCCAAATCTTTCAGCAAGAATAGACAAGTTTATTGACTGCATCAGTTTTACCCTTAGACTAATATGTGTCAATTTTCTATTTGCTACAGGGAAGTGGACCTGTTTTCATATCTTAGTATTTTAGGATTGTTGTTATTTGCCCCAGTGCTTGTGTTTTATTTCTTTGTCTCCTGTGACAATTACCAATGTGCACTCGGTGGGCCTATAGTAGATTTATACAATGGTAAATCACTTTATGACTTGTGGATGAAAGTACCCAGTATGACCCTGCAAGCATGGAAGGTTGGATTAACATGGCTCACATTCCAGGTTAGTTACCCTCCTACTGTTTTTCTGTTGTCAATTTTTCTACCATAAGTGGACTAATTATGATATACTAGTATAGTGAACACAGCACAATGATTGTGATAGCGCAAAATATTCTTCAACTGCACATATGAATCATACAATGTTTGAACTTCGAACGCTATCATGCTCAGATTGAATTGAATTGAATTGAATTGAATACATTTCTAGGATGTCTACGGTGCTGATCTGTGACTTTGATAGCTGCCGAAACACAGATGAGCAGTATAGACAGGCAAATACATAAGGTATCTCTGTAAAAAAAATACTTGATTAGATAACTTATATCCTCAGTCCAAAAAATGTAGACAATACCGTAGGTGACATTTCAGAATTAACCGTAAGAGCATAGTTCTAAGTTCTCATACTTCAGATATCTGTGTGCGGAACTTTTCATTTTCATGTGAAGGATTTGTTCTCATTCGTTTATCACCTCCAGTGTTTCACTCTTACCCTGTCTTTGTTTAATCACCAGATAATTCTGTACCACACTCCTGATGTCTTACATTACATACTACCCAGCTACAAAGGTGGAGTCCGCCTTGGTGCAGTCACACCGGCAGGCAATCAAATGTGGTATTTAGTGAATGGCCTTCAAGCATGGTTTCTGTCTCATGCATTTTGGTTTGCAAATGCTTTTTACTTCAAGTTATTCTCTCCAACCATCATTTTTGACAACTGGGGTGGTCTACTTTGGGTAGCCAACATAGTAGGAAATATAGTTGCTGTATTTGTCATGGTTAAGGCATACTTCTTTCCAACTAGCGCCGAAGACCGGAAATTCAGCAACAATATATTTTATGATTACATGATGGGGATAGAGCTGAACCCTAGAATTGGCAAATGGTTTGATTTTAAGTTATTCTTCAATGGACGCCCCGGAATTGTGGCATGGACCTTAATTAATCTTTCCTGTGCGTGGAAACAGTATGAATTGTACGGAACAGTGACCAATTCCATGCTTTTAGTGAATGTTCTCCAGGCAATCTATGTGGTAGATTACTTCTGGAATGAATCCTGGTACCTGCATACTATTGATATCTGTCATGATCATTTTGGATGGTACCTTGGTTGGGGAGACTGTGTATGGCTGCCATATATGTATACACTACAGGTAAGGAAAATGTATGATGAATTTATGCACTATGCACATTGAAATGAGGTCTCCTTACCCTCTCATTTCATACATAGATCTAATTTAAAACAATTTCTATAAAAAAAAATCCTTCATATTGTTCAGTATACATCAAGTTTTACAATTATTGTAGCATTTATTTAAATTTTGATTTACATTGTCACTTAGAGAAACACCAAATCATTGGTGCGTCACAAGATATTGTCTGTTGTCAATTTGGCAAAGGACACACATACACTGAAAATGACCCAACCTCAAGTTTATTCCTTGTATTAGTTACTTATATTTTGTCATCAGCAAATGTTTGACTTGTGTACAATTAAAACTAATATTATTCATGCTGAAAGTTGTTTGCACAGGGCCAATTTCACACAACTAAAAATTCAAAGCATTACGAAAAGTTTCGACCGAACCTCTAGCCTTCATTCTTCACCCTCAGCCACTAGAGGGCATAGTTGCAGATTGAGACTGATTATGCTGTGATTAAAGGAGTCGAGTAGTCCAGAACAGATAATTGTAGCTTCCAGGTAGTTGAATTGGTACATAGTACGTTGATAATAAATATTTATTTATTTTTGCAATTTCACAGAGTTTGTATCTGGTATATAACCCAGTGGAGTTATCTGCTATACATTGTTGTGTAGTTCTCACCCTTGGATTAGCCGGCTATTACATATTCCGGGATGTCAATTTCCAGAAAGATTACTTCCGCAGCAACGACGGAGACTGCATCATCTGGGGTAAGACACCAGAGTTTATCCAATGCAGCTATATTTCATCGGATGGTAAGAAGCGACAAAACAAGCTATTGTTATCAGGATGGTGGGGTGTTGCTCGTCACATGAACTACACCGGTGATTTGATGGGATCCTTGTCGTACTGCCTGGCTACTGGCTTCGGTCATGTGCTGCCATATTTCTATATTGTGTTCATGACCATTTTACTGGTGCACAGGTGTTTACGTGATGAACATCGGTGCAGGTGTAAATATGGGAAAGACTGGGATCGGTACATATCCCGGGTACGCTACAGGTTACTGCCAGGTATATTTTAGAACTCTCAGTCATACTGACTTTTATTTTAGGATTGTTGTGACACACTTAACTTTTCGGTAAAGCTAAAAACATTCCTACCCTTGTAAAAAACCACAATTTTTCTTGTGAAAAGTTAATAACTTTTCTGAAACGAGAGTAAACTTTCTGGCCAGTGTATGATCTCCCTAGCAGTAAATGATCAGGAAAGTGTGATATAACAGATCAAATTTAGAACTGTTGTGTGGTACATATGTACATGAAATAGACACACTCACAATAATAAAACTAATCTGTCAAATAATCTTAATCTAATTTCAATTTTTAGTAATCTTTATCCCATGACACATTACTGGGACAAGCCATTAGCCAAGCAAGTGGACATGTTATCAAAGAGTACCAATATTTACACATGTGATGATGGGCTCTTACATAACACAAGTAAACAGCTGTAAAACCTCTATTTGGCCGTCTGCATGGACTGCAATTGAGGCAAACCTTATCTTCGTCTTATATCAGTTGTTATCAATTTATTAGGCTATTATAAGTAACGCTACAAACAGCTTTAGAGATGCAAACAACTTTTATGACACCCGTTTTCGCCAGGCAAGCCCGCGGGTTTGTTGCACTTGGACCGCTAATGGTTCGTGACTGTCATGAGTGATCAAAACACAATTTCATAACCCCGCCTGTATATTATTTACTTATTTACTTACCCAAATATTTCAACAATCAATATTTTGTGTCAGTGTTGTTCATTTTTATGCCAGTATATTGATAATAGAGAGAATGCTCCCTCATTTTAGAAAGAAATCGTCATTAAACTGCCATATTTGGTATTAGCTTTGTATGATTGCTGGTATGATTGCTGGATCTTAGTCAAGGTATGCCATGACGGGGCACCCTCACACATCGGCAAACCCCTCCCACAATCAATCTAGATTGATCTTGACTGTTTCGACACATACGTAGGACTTTGAACTGTGGTGCAGGAGTCAAGTCTAAAATTAGATGACCATTGCAAATAGCAATGGCTCAACCCAGTTGTATACTCTCTGGTCATAGTGTGATTTGATATACATGACTCAGCAAATGTTTCCTCTTGCGATTGGCTGATTCTGTCAACCTATGCCAATTTGTTAATATTTATGTCGAATTGGGATGCTCCTGATATCATTTGATGGATAGATTTAAAATCCAGTGAGAATTTGTGCCTGGTTTCTAGCCAGCAGTTCATTTTAATTAAGATGTTAAATTCGTATTCCTGTTGAGAGGACAGAGTCAAGATCAACCAGTATAGATACCAAGTGATATTTGACATACAATGACAACTAATGACTTTCCTGCCAGTTGTCTTGAAGGACTAACACCACTACACTATTTCAGCTATCCTATTTAATTGCCATTTTGAGTTTTGAATGATATGTTGGAAGGTCATTCGAAAATGGAAAAACAAAACAAAATGGCAGTTAGGATAGGTGACTGAAGTAATGTTGTAGCATTAGTCCTTCAAGTGTATGGCTGTTAAAGTAATGGAAAAAAATTTACAGTATATTTATTTGATGTCAATGCAAAGAGACATACAGGCTGTTTTCACACATCATACCTTATTGATGGTAGTATTTCTAATGCAGCAAAGCCCAGACACTTAATTGTCATGGTCATTGTCACAGAATATCATTTAAACAGGTATTCTGTGATAGTGACCTCACCTAGTCTCTAGGCTATACACAGTATTAGTTTCTATGAGGTAGTGTGTAAAGTATACTGTGATGGGGCGCCCTCACACATCGGTCAACCTCTTTCATGGATAGAGCAGGCAGGTGAGGATGGCGCGACATGGCGCTGATTTCAAGAAGTTCTGATAAACATCATCTACAGTTGTAGGTTTAAAAACAATGGAAGGCATTCAGTTTAGAAAACATCGATATATCCAGGTCCAAGATATATCCCATTAAGTGTTACGTTACTAAAGCTGCACTAGCCGTAACTGAAATAATTAGTTTTTCAATCAGTTTTTCAGTCAGCCCAACCAACAATATATTCACCGAAAGTTGTTAAAATTCCAATAATTATATATTGTACATGTTATGTAGATGTTGATTTTATCCATGAGTTGTGTAAATAACAAATTAAAAATGTGTGTCATTGAGAATGCCGATTTGTTGGGTACAGATCGAGAAATCAGTTTGATTGGATATATTGCACCATATACTATGTGTAGTACTACACAAGTATGTTTACCCACATGTAATTCAATACCGTTCAGGGTGTATGATATTATAATTATGTCATTACATGTACATCTAACAAAACAGTCTCAAATTGTTTTTCTAGTTGCAGCTGGTGCAGCAATATTTTGTTCTGTAAATTTCTTGTTTTTTTTATGTCCATGAAATGAATTCTCAGATTTATTTCCTGCCCAAAGTTAATATATTTCTTGTTTCCTATGAATCAGGTGTATTTGAAATATGTTTCTGCTGTAAAGAAAAATTGGGGTTTTTTTTTTTTTTTTTGTGTGTGTGTGTGTGTGTGTGTGTGTGTGTGTGTGTGTGTGTGTGTGTGTGTGTGTGTGTGTGTGTGTGTGTGTGTGAATAAAATGAATTTAATGTATTGGATATCTAGGGAACAATGCTTGCCTAGCTCAATGTTAGTTATTTTTTGACACTCATGGCAATTAAGAATCACTGATAAAATACATTTCAAAAATCTGTGATCTTTGTGAGCTATGATTGGTTGCTAGCCTTACCAGATGTTCTTTATCATCGTCAAGGAAATGGAGATGTTATCTTATAACTTCTGAAAAAACATGATAAAATGAAATAACATTTCACAAAAATCATTGCATTGCAGTGTATTTCAAAGCAGCTAAAGATTGGATCCATTTCATGACACTTTTAGTAGGTCTGGCTATGGATCTCATGTTTACAGGAAAGGTTAGCAACCAAGCTTATTTTTCAAAATGGTATCATACAACTTTTACTTGGGTTTAAAAAAAATAAAACGGCATGATAAAATCAAACTTTGAGAAGGGATGAAATCACAGGCTCTCGAATCAATGTGTATGATTTAAAAAAATATATATATGTATGTAAATAAGTCTTATTTACATACATATTTTTTTTTAAATCATACACATTGATTCGAGTACCTGTGGATGAAATGATATGTACACTAAAAAGTTCATATATATTGCTTGGTCTCGGATACATTCAAGTTACATCCAAACCCTGATAAGTTTTCACTTTAACGGCGTCAGAACTTTTGTTCAGTGTTATGTTTTAAATTTGATTTTATAAATTTCATAAGAATAGGGCCACCACCGCTCATCATTCAACAAAAAAAGAAGATAAATAATACAGTAACTTTTGGAACACAATGACAAATAAAATAGAAATTACAAAGATTATAGCGTCTTCTTCTGAGTAATAAATAAAGCTTTGAATACAAAAATAAACAAACAAAAAATTGTAAGTTAATTTCTGGTGTTATGTTTTAGATACAATGCGATTTTGTAGATGTTATTGCTGAAATTTCATGTTTGCATCAACTTTAAGTTTGGATGTGGTATGTGTTATTTCATTTGTATCTGTGACATGATGTATGAACACATGGAATTAAAAGCTGTAAAGAACTTTTACTGTGGTACAGGTGTATGGAAATGTTGATTTTAATAAATGTACATGTGGAGTAACATATATATGCTGTGGATAGTGATATAATGTGGATCATGGTATTTCTTCCTCCAGAGATTTGAGTTAGGGACAATTGCATAATTTCACACAAGCTTGCTAAGCAACTGTCTTCTAACCCTCCCCCCTAAACGAGTGTACACAAGTGCAACATTGACACATTTATATACGCTATAAACCATGGTTAAAATTGTAGAGGTCTTGCAACTATGATCAATACAATGTGAACCACATAGTAAACACATTAAAATACTAACCAGAAACCCAGCATAGTAAATTTTTGATCAACTTGTCAACATCTCAGTTTTAGATATAGAACCTGTTATTGAAAGTGTGAAAGTTTTAGAAATTTGGTTAGAAGTGCAAAAATGAAGTTCAGCAATTGCATAGACGGAAGACCTCCCGCTGAATGAAAGAAGTCTGTTTATATTGAGCTTGTGTGACATCGTGCAACTGTCCCTTATCTGTCTTGACATACAGACTCAAATGAAATCGTCAGGCCGGATAGCCAAGTCTCTGGGCTAGGTTAAATAATCTATTCAAACTGTTGAATGTAATGCAATATCTTGTCAATTTTATATCATAAACTTGTGAGCTGATTTGACAGGTGACCTGTCCAATGGCTTCAAAAGGAATTAAAAACTCAACTGGTGACCCTTCCTCGTCCCCACTCACCATATAACAAGGTCCTTTTTACATGGTGAGTGGGGATGAGGAAGAGTCACCAAACTAATTCATAAATAATAAATAAGGTAGTCATAGTAAAACTGGTTTATCACACCAGCAAAGAGCAGTTAAAAATTTGATTTAGAAAAAAGAAAACACCAGCTCTTCAAATCATTACTTTATTACAGGGAAGGGAAATGATAAAAAAAAAATATGTAAAAGAAACCAATAACTCCCCCCCCCCCCCCCCCCAAAAAAAAAAAAAAAAAAAAAAAAAATATTTGTAAACATATATGGCCTATCCCCATGCCCCGGTGGTTTGAGCCAAAATGAATGAGTGTGAAAATGAAATGACTTTCACTGGTAAACTCTGAAGTAACTACAGGTGATAAAGGCAGACTTATTTTAATAGGTTTGGATTTAATAACTGGTTATAAGTGAGCTGTAGTCAAAAAAATAATAATTTGCCAAAATGAAACAGCCAAAATGTGAAAAATTATCTATCTCCAAAAATGTTTGGATGTGAAAATAAGTCTGACAGTAACAAGAAAAAAACTGTGGTGTAGAGCTCCTTTGGTGTTTCCGTGACACCTGTAGAATGCATTTGAATGTAAACATTATAATGTGATCAGACACCACGTCTAGTTACAGTTATCAAATACAAGAGTGTTTGTTCACCGTTTGCAGATAATAACATGTACAAGTAATAGCATTTGTCAAATATGCATGCATTGATTTATGACCATAATAAATTTGGAAAAAATAGCTTGTAGAAATTACTTCTCCATATGTCTATACACTTGAATGGTGGAAAGTAGGCCAATGTTTAGACTGTATGCAATAAAACTGATATAATGTAATAAATACCTTATGTAGGTTGTAAATAGGAATAACACTGAGAATAAAGTATGAGCTGTCATACTTTACATCAACCGGAACGCCAACAGGGAACAGCGCCCCCATAGTGACTTATAGAGTGGTCTCGGTTACCCAGACTCTCGCCGCTGGGGGCAGAGGTTGGGTAACCGAAGCTATGTATGGATGGGAAAAAGTTACATGAACACCATGTATAAAGAAGAGTTTTGTTTGTCCGTCGCCCATAACACTTATGAAAGCAGTAGAAATAGAAGTTACATCTCAGCCTTCATCACAAGTCTGAGAGCGTAATGATAGAATTACAAACACAACTATACCGGCAACTTCTACGTGCACTTGTTTATAGATGAGAATATTGACCAAATTTTGCAATCTTTTGCAATTGCATATTGTGAAATTATCAGTCACTTGACGTGTCTTAGAATCCCTGAAGTTTTAGTTTTATTCTAGTTTCGGAGTATAACCAACATCGTTCATTGTCACGGTGATTTTTCATGTTTGGCATGTACGTTACTTACAATGTGCCAATATAATATAGCGAGATATAATAATAACACAACCAAAAGAGAAAAGTTAAGTTAAGGGTAGAAACCGCTAATAGCGCTTTGATAAAGGAAACCGCTGCAGACAAACGCCTCTATTCCAACGTAGATTGAGATTATCACATCGGACACATTCACGCAAACCAGCTAGCTGCAGGGCTGTTATTTCTTCTGCGACTGGACACTGCTAAATATCGAGATGCGTCTTGGACGGTGTCGTAAAAGAGGCTGCGGTTTTTTTACGACGATGATCGGACAAAAGTCGGTTCTTATCTTTTTCATCTGCGCAATATTAGCTAAAATCTGCAACGTCGATGAAAACGAAAGAATTACAACCACTGACCACTGTGTGTAGGACAATG